>NC_058081.1:26184369-26296869 GCF_014858855.1 Bufo gargarizans
ACCTCTCCTCTGCCTGTGTGCTAGGCCTAAATATATGCCAATGGACTGTTGCAGTGGTGGCTGACATGAAGCCTGATTCTCTGCTATGACATGCAGACTAATTCTCTGCTGACATGAAGCCAGATTGTCTGTTACGGGACCTCTCTCCTCTGCCTGGGTGCTGGGCCTAAATTTATGACCATGGACTGTTGCAGTGGTGGCTGACGTGAAGCCTGATTCTCTGCTATGACATGCAGACTGATTCTCTGCTGACATGAAGCCAGATCGTCTGTTACGGGACCTCTCTGCTCTGCCTGTGTGCTAGGCCTAAATATATGCCAATGGACTGTTGCAGTGGTGGGTGACGTGAAGCCTCATTCTCTGCTATGACATGCAGACTGATTCTCTGCTGACATGAAGCCAGATTGTCTGTTACGGGACCTCTCTGCTCTGCCTGTGTGCTAGGCCTAAATATATGCCAATGGACTGTTGCAGTGGTGGGTGACGTGAAGCCTCATTCTCTGCTATGACATGCAGACTGATTCTCTGCTGTCATGAAGCCAGATTGTCTGTTACGGGACCTCTCTGCTCTGCCTGTGTGCTAGGCCTAAATATATGCCAATGGACTGTTGCAGTGGTGGGTGACGTGAAGCCTCATTCTCTGCTATGACATGCAGACTGATTCTCTGCTGTCATGAAGCCAGATTGTCTGTTACGGGACCTCTCTGCTCTGCCTGTGTGCTAGGCCTAAATATATGCCAATGGACTGTTGCAGTGGTGGGTGACGTGAAGCCTCATTCTCTGCTATGACATGCAGACTGATTCTCTGCTGACATGAAGCCAGATTGTCTGTTACGGGACCTCTCTGCTCTGCCTGTGTGCTAGGCCTAAATATATGCCAATGGACTGTTGCAGTGGTGGGTGACGTGAAGCCTCATTCTCTGCTATGACATGCAGACTGATTCTCTGCTGTCATGAAGCCAGATTGTCTGTTACGGGACCTCTCTGCTCTGCCTGTGTGCTAGGCCTAAATATATGCCAATGGACTGTTGCAGTGGTGGGTGACGTGAAGCCTCATTCTCTGCTATGACATGCAGACTGATTCTCTGCTGACATGAAGCCAGATTGTCTGTTACGGGACCTCTCTGCTCTGCCTGTGTGCTAGGCCTAAATATATGCCAATGGACTGTTGCAGTGGTGGGTGACGTGAAGCCTCATTCTCTGCTATGACATGCAGACTGATTCTCTGCTGTCATGAAGCCAGATTGTCTGTTACGGGACCTCTCTGCTCTGCCTGTGTGCTAGGCCTAAATATATGCCAATGGACTGTTGCAGTGGTGGGTGACGTGAAGCCTCATTCTCTGCTATGACATGCAGACTGATTCTCTGCTGACATGAAGCCAGATTGTCTGTTACGGGACCTCTCTGCTCTGCCTGTGTGCTAGGCCTAAATATATGCCAATGGACTGTTGCAGTGGTGGGTGACGTGAAGCCTCATTCTCTGCTATGACATGCAGACTGATTCTCTGCTGACATGAAGCCAGATCCTCTGTTACGGGAGCTCTCT
This sequence comes from Bufo gargarizans, assembly GCF_014858855.1. Classification (NCBI taxonomy): domain Eukaryota; kingdom Metazoa; phylum Chordata; class Amphibia; order Anura; family Bufonidae; genus Bufo; species Bufo gargarizans. The sequence continues at coordinate 26,185,916 of NC_058081.1, forward strand.
CCTCTGCCTGGGTGCTGGGCCTAAATTTATGACAATTGACTGTTGCAGTGGTGGGTGACGTGAAGCCTGATTCTCTGCTATGATATGAAGACTGATTCTCTGCTGACATGAAGCCAGATTGTCTGTTACGGGACCTTTCTCCTCTGCCTGGGTTCTGGGCCTAAATTTATGAAAATTGACTCTTACAGTGGTGGGTGACGTGAAGCCTGATTCTAGGCTATGATATGAAGACTGATTCTCTGCTGACATGAAGCCAGATTGTCTGTTACGGGACCTTTCTCCTCTGCCTGGGTTCTGGGCCTAAATTTATGAAAATTGACTCTTACAGTGGTGGGTGACGTGAAGCCTGATTCTCTGCTATGATATGAAGACTGATTCTCTGCTGACATGAAGCCAGATTCTCTGTTACGGGACCTCTCTCCTCTGCCTGGGTGCTGGGCCTAAATTTATGACAATGGACTGTTGCAGTGGTGGCTGACGTGAAGCCTGATTCTCTGCTATGACATGCAGACTGATTCTCTGCTGTCATGAAGCCAGATTGTCTGTTACGGGACCTCTCTGCTCTGCCTGTGTGCTAGGCCTAAATATATGCCAATGGACTGTTGCAGTGGTGGCTGACGTGAAGCCTCATTCTCTGCTATGACATGCAGACTAATTCTCTGCTGACATGAAGCCAGATTGTCTGTTACGGGACCTCTCTCCTCTGCCTGGGTGCTGGGCCTAAATTTATGACAATGGACTGTTGCAGTGGTGGCTGACGTGAAGCCTGATTCTCTGCTATGACATGCAGACTAATTCTCTGCTGACATGAAGCCAGATTGTCTGTTACGGGACCTCTCTCCTCTGCCTGGGTGCTGGGCCTAAATATATGCCAATGGACTGTTGCAGTGGTGGCTGACGTGAAGCCTCATTCTCTGCTATGACATGCAGACTAATTCTCTGCTGTCATGAAGCCAGATTGTCTGTTACGGGACCTCTCTGCTCTGCCTGTGTGCTAGGCCTAAATATATGCCAATGGACTGTTGCAGTGGTGGGTGACGTGAAGCCTGATTCTCTGCTATGACATGCAGACTGATTCTCTGCTGACATGAAGCCAGATTGTCTGTTACGGGACCTCTCTGCTCTGCCTGTGTGCTAGGCCTAAATATATGCCAATGGACTGTTGCAGTGGTGGGTGACGTGAAGCCTCATTCTCTGCTATGACATGCAGACTGATTCTCTGCTGACATGAAGCCAGATTCTCTGTTACGGGACCTCTCTCCTCTGCCTGTGTGTGTGCTGGGCCTAAATATATGCCAATGGACTGTTGCAGTGGTGGCTGACGTGAAGCCTCATTCTCTGCTATGACATGCAGACTAATTCTCTGCTGACATGAAGACAGATTCTCTGTTACGGGACCTCCCTCCTCTGCCTGGGTGCTGGGCCTAAATATATGCCAATGGACTGTTGCAGTGGTGGCTGACGTGAAGCCTCATTCTCTGCTATGACATGCAGACTGATTCTCTGCTGACATGAAGCCAGATTCTCTGTTACGGGACCTCTCTCCTCTGCCTGTGTGTGTGCTGGGCCTAAATATATGCCAATGGACTGTTGCAGTGGTGGCTGACGTGAAGCCTCATTCTCTGCTATGACATGCAGACTGATTCTCTGCTGACATGAAGCCAGATTCTCTGTTACGGGACCTCTCTCCTCTGCCTGTGTGTGTGCTGGGCCTAAATATATGCCAATGGACTGTTGCAGTGGTGGCTGACGTGAAGCCTCATTCTCTGCTATGACATGCAGACTAATTCTCTGCTGACATGAAGACAGATTCTCTGTTACGGGACCTCCCTCCTCTGCCTGGGTGCTGGGCCTAAATATATGCCAATGGACTGTTGCAGTGGTGGCTGACGTGAAGCCTCATTCTCTGCTATGACATGCAGACTAATTCTCTGCTGACATGAAGACAGATTCTCTGTTACGGGACCTCTCTCCTCTGCCTGGGTGCCGGGGCCTAAATATCTGAGAATGGACTGTTCCAGTGGTGGGTGACGGGAAGCCAGATTCTCTGCTATGGAACCTCTCTCCAATTGATTTTGGTTAATTTTTATTTATTTAATTTTTATTTTAATTAATTTCCCTATCCACATTTGTTTGCAGGGGATTTACCTACATGTTGCTGCCTTTTGCAGCCCTCTAGCTCTTTCCTGGGCTGTTTTACAGCCTTTTTAGTGCCGAAAAGTTCGGGTCCCCATTGACTTCAATGGGGTTCGGGTTCGGGACGAAGTTCGGATCGGGTTCGGATCCCGAACCCGAACATTTCCGGGATGTTCGGCCGAACTTCTCGAACCCGAACATCCAGGTGTTCGCTCAACTCTAATTAAGAGTAATATGGTAAGGTAGAACTGAAGGAAACCCAGTGTTCACTTGAGTCCATTTCCACTGAGCTGTGGGCTTACAGTCATAACATAAAAACATTTTTGTACTATAGCAAATGTATATGCCGATTTTAGCATGTTCTATGGAGACAAATTAGTCTACTTTCACACTGGCGTTTTGGCTTTCCATTTGTGAGATTCGTTCAGGGCTCTCACAAGCGGTCCAAAACGGATCAGTTTGCATTCGAATGCATTCTGTATGGAAAAGGATTTGCTCAGAATGCATCAGTTTGCATCTGTTCAGTCTCCATTCTGCTTTGGAGGCGGACACCTTCATTTTCCTCCTAACCAAAGACATGGTCAGGAAACTGGCAGGGGCTGTGCAAATCTGTAAAACAATCAAAAGGTCAGGGCAGGTGGCATAGGATCAGTACTGTGAACAGGTACAGGTCAGGACATGTGACTGACAGTCAGGATCCAGAAATTATGCAGAAGTCAGTACACTGATGAACAAATTATAGCTCTATACAGGCTCCAGCAGGCTACAGGGACTTTAGACCTAGATCTGCAGACTAGAGATGAGCTAATTTTTTTAAATATATTTCAGGTCCAATTTGTCTAATTTTTAACTGTCCCATGACATGTATTATACTTTTAAATATTGGAAAGCTTCCAAAAACTTATTGGGTGCAAATGATGTTTAAACATACAAAGTATAATGGCAAAAACAGTGGCTTGTTCTGACCAATAGTCCCAGATCCCTGCCCCTTTTTATACAAACACACATTAAAACCATAAGAAATAGTGGCTCGTTCTGCACAAGCATCCAAAAAATATGTTTTAATGGGGCAGAATGCTTGCCTATACTTATACACAAGTGTGACTTGTTCTGAAAGAAGTCACAGGTTTGTTACACAGATTGTTATACAGTACTAGCAAAGTAGTTTTTTCTGTAACTTAAAGACAGAGGCTCAATTTAATGTCCCTTCACTGCTAGAAACACATTGAACACTTGTATTGACAATTATAGGAAGGCGCAAGGGTCTGTTGTTGATGGAAGGTATGTGTCACCGAGGTTTCTGGCCTCGGTGTAGTAAGAGCCAGTTTTAATGTGTCAGCAGCAGTTGCTGTTTGACACCTAGCTATTTAGTATAGCTGTATAGCTGATTCGGGACGGCTCTTTCTGGGAGTAGTCAAAGTGCTGGGTGGGTGAACTAACACCTAGGATAACAGGTGACTGTGTTTCTGTATGGACTGTCTAGGTGTGAACGAACATAAAAACTGCAAATGGACTGTCGTCCTAATTTGTTGCCATAAGTGTGAATAAAACACTGAAGTTTTTTTAATTACAAACTGGTCTTTGCCTCTATACTGTGTCCGCTTGTCCTGTCTACCAGAGCGAATCCCCACACAATTTACTTAGGTAATAACGCAATTTTTGCAATTAAATGTTTTTGAACTATACGCTCACTAACATGGATATAAGAATGACATTTTTGTAGAAAAATGCCGTTGAACTACACTGTCTGATGCAGTAATGCATTCACTAACATGTTTATGTAACGTGTGTGTGTGTAACAATGCAATATTTATAGTGAATTATCTATGCATTAAATAACAAAAAATGCATGTTTTGTAGTAAAATATTTTGAACTATACGGTCTGCTGCAGTAATGCATTTAAATAATAATATAGGTAACAAAACATAGTAAAATAGTTTATAAGGCTGAAAAACGACATGCGTCCATACAGTTCAGCCTGTTATTCTGCAAGTTGATCCAGAGGAAAGCAAAAATGTGAGGTAGAAACCAATTTACCTCACTTTAGGGGGAAAAAATTCCTTCCCGACTCCAATCAGGCAATCAGAATTAGTCCATAGATCAACAACCCCTCTCTAGTAGCTATAGCCTGTAATATTATTACACTCCAGAAATACATCCAGGCCCCTCTTGAATTCCTTTATTGTACTCTCCATCACCACCTCCTCAGGCAGAGAGCTCCATAGTCTCACTGCTCTTACCGTAAAGAATCCTCTTCTATGTTTGTGTACAAACCTTCTTTCCTCCAGACGCAGAGGATGTCCCCTCATCACAGTCACAGTCCTGGGGAAAAATAGATGATGAGAGAGATCTCTGTACTGACCCTGATATATTTATACATAGATATTAGATCTCCCCTCGTTATCTTATTGGCCTTGGCAGCAGCTGCCTGACACTGGTTTCTACAGTTTTCTATTTCCAGAAAAGTTTTTTTGTATATTCAAATTAGTGTACAAAGGGCCCAGCAGGGTGTTTCCAAGCTATCTAAGAGCCCAAGTGTCACGATCAGCATGGGGGGAAAACTCCACACTAAGCACAGGAGGGAAGGGGAACAGTAACTGGGCCTGGAAACTAGGGAAGAAACAACCCTAATCTTGGCTCTAGCGAGCTATCAAAATGAGTAGACCTTGAAGGTAGGAATATTTATATGCTGTATACCTAGGCCCTTATATCCCTATAAGTCCCTGGAATGAGGTTAGGACCAGAGACAACCCATTCCTCCCCAGATGGATGAATGGAAATCTCTGTCTCAGGCCCAGATACAAACAATAGGGAATATAACAAACACAAAACAATAAGAAAAGACAAGACTTATCTGAAAGTAGAAAACTAGCAACTCCAGAAGCACCACAGAGTACAACCGACCAGCTAGTTACAAGGCAGGAAGAAAATCTATTAACCGTACCTACAAGAGTGAGAAGCTGCTACTTATGGGAAAGGTAGTTTACCAATAGTGATGTCCCGAACTATTCGCCGGCGAACAGTTCACGGCGAACATGGCTTGTTCGCGTTCGCCGCAGCGGGCGAAGATATGCGATGTTTGGTCCGCCCGCTATACATCATCATTGAGCAAACTTTGACCCTGTACCTCACAGTCAGCAGACACATTCCAGCCAATCAGCAGCAGACCCTCCCTCCCAGACCCTCCCACCTCCTGGACAGCATTCATTTTAGATTCATTCGGAAGCTGCTTTCTTAGTGAGAGGAGGGACAGTGTAGCTGCTGCTGATCTAATAGGATAAGCGTTAGCTAGGGCAGTGTTCTGTGTCTACAGACTCATCTGCTGTAAGGACAGCGTCCTGACGGCACCCCAAAAAGCCCTTTTTAGGGCTCGTACATCAGTCTGCTTTTTTTTTTTTCTATATATACAGGTCCTTCTAAAAAAATTAGCATATTGTGATAAAGTTCATTACCTTCTGTAATGTACTGATAAACATTAGACTTTCATATATTTTAGATTCATTACACACCAACTGAAGTAGTTCAAGCCTTTTATTGTTTTAATATTGATGATTTTGGCATACAGCTCATGAAAACCCAAAATTCCTATCTCAAAAAATTAGCATATCATGAAAAAGTTCTCTAAACAAGCTATTAACCTAATCATCTGAATCAACTAATTAACTCTAAACACCTGCAAAAGATTCCTTTTAAAAACTCCCAGCCTGGTTCATTACTCAAAACCGCAATCATGGGTAAGACTGCCGACCTGACTGCTGTCCAGAAGGCCATCATTGACACCCTCAAGCAAGAGGGTAAGACACAGAAAGAAATTTATGAACGAATAGGCTGTTCCCAGAGTGCTATCAAGGCACCTCAGTGGGAAGTCTGTGGGAAGGAAAAAGTGTGGCAGAAAACGCTGCACAACGAGAAGAGGTGACCAGACCCTGAGGAAGATTGTGGAGAAGGACCGATTCCAGACCTTGGGGGACCTGCGGAAGCAGTGGACTGAGTCTGGAGTAGAAACATCCAGAGCCACCGTGTACAGGCGTGTGCAGGAAATGGGCTACAGGTGCCGCATTCCCCAGAAACAGCGGCAGAAGCGCCTGACCTGGGCTACAGAGAAGCAGCACTGGACTGTTGCATGTCATTCGGAAATCAAGGTGCCAGAGTCTGGAGGAAGACTGGGGAGAGGGAAATGCCAAAATGCCTGAAGTCCAGTGTCAAGTACCCACAGTCAGTGATGGTCTGGGGTGCCATGTCAGCTGCTGGTGTTGGTCCACTGTGTTTTATCAAGGGCAGGGTCAATGCAGCTAGCTATCAGGAGATTTTGGAGCCCTTCATGCTTCCATCTGCTGAAAAGCTTTATGGAGATGAAGATTTCATTTTTCAGCACGACCTGGCACCTGCTCACAGTGCCAAAACCACTGGTAAATGGTTTACTGACCATGGTATTACTGTGCTCAATTGGCCTGCCAACTCTCCTGACCTGAACCCCACAGAGAATCTGTGGGATATTGGGAAGAGAAAGTGGAGAGACGCAAGACCCAACACTCTGGATGAGCTTAAGGCCGCTATCGAAGCATCCTGGGCCTCCATAACACCTCAGCAGTGCCACAGGCTGATTGCCTCCATGCCACGCCGCATTGAAGCCTCCTGGCCCTCCATAACACCTCAGCAGTGCCACAGGCTGATTGCCTCCATGCCACGCCGCATTGAAGCAGTCATTTCTGCAAAAGGATTCCCGACCAAGTATTGAGTGCATAACTGAACATAATTATTTGAAGGTTGACTTTTTTTGTATTAAAAACACTTTTCTTTTATTGGTCGGAAGAAATATGCTAATTTTTTTAGAAATTTGGGTTTTCATGAGCTGTATGCCAAAATCATCAATATTAAAACAATAAAATGCTTGAACTACTTCAGTTGGTGTGTAATGAATCTAAAATATATGAAAGTCTAATGTTTATCAGTACATTACAGAAAATAATGAACTTTATCACAATATGCTAATTTTTTTAGAAGGACCTGTATATATATATAAATATATAAAGGCTTGAGAAAGGCTCAGTTGAGCCGAAACGTTGCACCGTATGGTCGATTAAAAGAAGCTTTTCAATTTCATTCTGCTGGAGTGCCGTCCTTTTTCTGGATATATATAAATATATATTGCACACCATTCATACAGGGTGTCACAGACAATACCTTGCAGATAAAAAAAGTCAATTTATATTATTTATCTGTGATATAATCGCAGTTGCAGGCCACTGAGTGACTGTGTGGCCCAGAGACAGTACTGTGTGCACACCATTCATACAGGGTTTCACAATACCTTGCAGATAAAAAAATATAAAAATATTATTTTTCTGTGATATAATTCCAGTTGCAAGCCAGTGTGTGTCTGGCCCACAGACTGTACTGTGGCCACTGGCTAGGCTACCACTGATACCGTTACAGGGTGTCACTCACAAATACCTTGCAGATAAAAAAAATCTATTTATTATTTTTCTGTGATATAGTCCCAGTTGCAAGCCATTGTGTGTCTGGCCCACAGACTGTACTGTGGCCACTGGCTAGGCCAGCACTCATACCGTTACAGGGTGTCACTCACAAATACCTTGCAGATAAAAAAATTATATTTATTATTTACCTGTGATATAATCCCAGTTGCAAGCCAGTGTGTGTCTGGTCCACAGACTGTACTGTGGCCACTGGCTAGGCCACCACTCATACCGTTACAGGGTGTCACTCACAAATACCTTGCAGATAAAAAAAATTATATTTATTATTTTTCTGTGATATAATCCCAGTTGCAAGCCAATGTGTGTCTGGCCCACAGACTGTACTGTGGCCACTTGCTGCTAGGCCACCACTGATACCGTTACAGGGTGCCACTCACAAATACCTTGCAGATAAAAAAAATCTATTTATTATTTTTCTGTGATATATAATCCCAGTTGCAAGCCAATGTGTGTCTGGCCCACAGACTGTACTGTGGCCACTTGCTGCTAGGCCACCACTGATACCGTTACAGGGTGTCACTCACAAATACCTTGCAGATAAAAAAAAATTCAATTTAATATTTTTCTGTGATATAATCCCAGTTGCAAGCCAGTGTATGTCAGGCCCACACAGACTGTACTGTGCCCACTACCCACCACTTATATAGGGTGGCACAGTACCTTGCACGCATAGTACCACTTATCTAAAAAGTGGTCGTGGTGCAGTGATTTTCACTGGCCCTGGAATAATGCCCAGTGTTCAGAGGCCACGTACCCTGAACCCTAAAAATTTGGAGAAAATAGTTGACTGGCTTACACAGGACACCCAATTTTCAACAGCTTCCGCTAAGAACCTTGATGCACCATCCTCCTCGAGCTCAGCTTTGGTCACCTGCTCTCAAGTTTCCACTCTCCAGCCCGCCGCCACCACCAATACCACTACAGCCACCACAGCCGCTTCACTTGATCCCTCAGATGAGTTATTTACACATCAGTTGGATGAAAGTAGTGATGCGCAACCATTATTGCCAGAGGATGTAGATAACAGGGATATGTCTCAGTCAGGCAGCATTACACACATGGACGTACAGTGTGATGATGATGATGATGATGATGATGTTGTACCCGCTGCTGCTTCCTTTGCTGAGGTGTCAGATACAAGTGAAGTGGTTGATGATGACGATGTGTGGGTGCCTGCTCGAAGAGAAGAAGAAGAGGGGGAAAGTTCAGAAGGGGAGACAGAGAGAAGGAGGAGACGAGTTGGAAGCAGGGGGAGGTCGTCGCAAGGAGCTAGTGGCACAGTCAGACAGCATGTATCGGCACCCGGGTTCAGCCAGACAGCACGCCAATCAATGCATGCTGTTGCCACCACCAGAATGCCGTCATTGCAAAGCTCAGCAGTGTGGCATTTTTTTTTGTGTGTGTCTGCCCCTGATAACAGCAATGCCATTTGCAACCTGTGCCAAAAGAAACTGAGTCGTGGGAAGTCCAACACCCACTGCTTTGCGAAGGCACATGATCTCACATCACAAACGCCAATGGGATCAACACATGAGTACAAGCAGCACACAAACTCAAAGCCACCATCCTCCTCCTGGTCCAGCATCTTCAGCCACGTCAACCACTACTGTCCTCCTTGCCCCCTCTCAACCACCCGCCACTCCACCTCTCACCTTCAGCAGTTCCATCTCATCTGCCCACAGTCAGGTGTCTGTAAAGGAAATGTTTGAGCGTAAGAAGCCAATGTCACAGAGTCACCCCCTTGCCCGGCGTCTGACAGCTGGCTTGACGGAACTCTTAGCCCGCCAGCTTTTACCATACCAGCTGGTGGAGTCTGAGGCCTTCAAAAAATTTGTCGCTATTGGGACACCACAGTGGAAGGTACCCGGACGATTTTTTTTTTCAAAAAAGGCAATCCCAAACCTCTACTCAGTGATTGAAAAGGAAGTCATGGCATCTCTGGCATACAGTGTTGGGGCAAGGGTCCATCTGACCACTGATACCTGGTCTGCAAAGCACGGTCAGGGCAGGTATATCACCTACACTGTGCATTGTGTCAACCTGCTGATGGCTGCCAAGCATGGAATGCGTGGCTCTGCAGCGGAGTTGGTGACACCGCCACGACTTGCAGGCAGGCCTACTGCCACCTCCTCTACTCCTCCTACTCCATCCTCTTCGATAACCTCCTCGGCTGAGTCCTCTTCTGCTGCGGCGTCTGGCTGCACATCAACTGAATCCCCCCAGCTCCCCAGGGGCTATTCCACATCCCGGATACGACAGTGTCACGCTGTCTTGGGGTTGACTTGCCTGAAAGCAGAGAGCTACACCGGACCAGCACTCCTGTCCGCCCTGAACTCACAGGTGGATAAGTGGCTGACTCCGCACCAACTGGAGATCGGCAAAGTGGTGTGTGACAATGGAAGCAATTTGTTGGCGGCATTGAATTTGGGCAAGTTGTCACATGTGCCGTGCATGGCATATGTGTTGAATCTCATCGTACAACGCTTTGTGTCTAAGTTCCCAGGCTTACAGGACGTCCTCAAGCAGGCCAGGAAGGTGTGTGGCCATTTCAGGCATTCCTACACGGCCATGGCGCACTTTTCAGACATTCAGCGCCGAAACAACATGCCAGCGAGGCGCTTGATTTGCTACAGCCTGACACGTTGGAATTCAACACTCCTAATGTTCGACCGCCTGCTCCAACAAGAAAAAGCCATCAACGAGTATTTGTATGACCGGGGTGCTAGGACAGCCTCTGCGGAGCTGAGAATTTTTTTGCCACGTTACTGGACGCTCATGCGCAATGCCTGTAGGCTCATGCGTCCTTTTGAGGAGGTGACAAACCTAGTCAGTCGCACTGAAGGCACCATCAGCGACCTCATCCCATTTGTTTTCTTCCTGGAGCGTGCCCTGCGAAGAGTGTGGGATCAGACTGTAGATGAGCGTGAAGAGGAAGAGGAAGAGTTGTGGTTACCATCACCACCAGAAACAGCCTTGTCTTCATCGCTTGCCGGACCTGCGGCAACGCTGCAAGAGGAGGAAGAGGAAGAGGAGTCAGAGGAGGAATGTGGCTTTGAGGAGGACGAAGACCAACCACAGCAGGCATCCCAGGGTGCTCGTTGCTGTCACCTATCTGGGACCCACGGTGTTGTACCTGGCTGGGGGGAAGAACAGACCGTCAGTGAGGACGAGGAACGGGAAATGAGTAGCTCGGCATCCAACCTTGTGCAAATGGGGTCTTCCATGCAGTCATGTCTGTTGAGGGACCCTCATATAAAAAGGATGAAGGAGAACGACCTGTACTGGGTGGCCACGCTACTAGACCCCCGGTATAAGCAGAAAGTCGCGGAAATGTTACCAAATTACCGACAGTCAGAAAGGATGCAGCAGTTCAAAACCAAACTAAAAAATATGCTTTACACAGCTTATAAGGGGAATGTCACAGCACAACGGGAATCTAACTGGGGAAGAGGTGAAAGTAATCCTCCTCCTACCACGATCACAAGGACAGGACGCTTTACAGATGTGTTGTTGATGGAGGACATGCAGAGCTTTTTAAGTCCTACGCTTCGCCACAGCCCTTCGGGGTCCACCCTCAGAAAACGACTCGACCGACAGGTAGCAGACTACCTCGCCTTAACTGCAGATATCGACACTCTGAGGAGCGATTAACCCCTTGACTACTGGGTGTGCAGGCTTGACCTGTGGCCTGAGCTATCCCAGTTTGCGATAGAACTTCTGGCCTGCCCTGCTTCAAATGTCCTGTCAGAAAGGACCTTCAGTGCAGCAGGAGGCATTGTCACTGACAAAAGAAGTCGCCTCGGTCAGAAAAGTGTTGATTACCTCACCTTCATTAAGATGAATGAGGCATGGATCTCGAAGGGACTGACAGTGGGGGATAAGTTTGACTAACAAAAGGCCTGATGACATGCCTTGGCCTCAAAATGGTCCCCACGCTGCTGTATTTAATGTCTGCATACCGGATGACTTTCGTCATCCGGTATGCAGACATTAGGGTTCAAGCCGCAATGTTTTAGTCACCTTTCTGCCTTGAAAACATCAATTTTTCCGGCCGCTGCTACAACAGCGGCTGCAACAATAACATTATTTTTCAGGCATGTGTACATGCCTAATTTTTCTTGCCTCTGGTGCTGCACTGTGGCTGCAAAAAAAAAAAAAAAGGCACATACAAGTGTCAACTCCCCTTCGTGATCGTTACCTTGTTGTGGCGAAGGGGCTTGTGTATCACAATGAAGCGATCATCACCTCTATGAGTGTGTTGGCAATGTTGCCACACCCCAAATGATAAGGCCGTTGCTTCATTATGATCAGACCAAAAGCGATCGGCTGGATAATTTTTCATAGAAAAAACATTTATTTTTAAGTCGTATGGGTTTTTAATACATAAAATAAAAAAACATAATAAAATCTCTTAATAGTTTATTAGAATCAATGCAGACAATTTAAGAGATCCCCATCAATTCCAATACAAAGCAAGTACAAAGCTCAGAACGAAATTATTGCAGGATGTCATAATGGTTCGTTAATTCGACAATGGTTAATCAATTCAACACATGTAACAGGGATTAAACTGATAAGAATAGTACTAGTTAAGACACCACTCATATAGGGTGTCACAGCACATTGCTCCGTGCACGCGCAGTGCCCCAACTTGGGCTTTTTCCATCTCCCGGTTCCTAAAATCAATTCAGTTTGGTGTATCAGAGTTTGGTCTGTCACTGTGAAGGCAGTCGAAGGTGCCCAGCCTAAATTTTTTTTCACAAAACGCAATCCCTGACATGGGACGTTACAGGGATTAAACTGATGAGAAGAGAACTACAGAAAATACCACTCATATCGGGTGTGACAGTAAATTGCACGGCGCAGACGCAGTGATCGTGGATTCAAACAAAGGGGAGGGAGCCAGCGTTTTTTTAACCATCTCCCCATTCGAAAAATCAATTCAATAAATGGACCCCAGATTGGGAACGTAACAAGGATTAAACTGATGAGAAGAGAACTACAGAAAATACCACTCATATTGGGTGTGACAGTAAATTGCACGGCGCAGACTCAGTGACCGTGGATTCAAACAAAGGGGAGGGAGCCAGCGTTTTTTTAACCATCTCCCCGTTCGAAAAATCAATTAAATTCACCTTTCGGGGACCCTTGGTGTTGTACGTGGTTGGGTGGAGGAAGAAACCTTCAATGACATCAACGGGACATGGCTAGCTTGGTATCCAACCTTGTGCAAATGGGGAGTTTGCGGTTGGGCCAGTGGCGTAACTACCGGGGAAGCAGCTGCTTCGGGGCCCGGGCTGCCAAGGGGGCCCGGCGCCCCATGAGCGTGTGTGACAGTTTATTTTCAAGTTAGTTAAATATCATGTTCAGGGCCCCTTCACAGCAGCCGCTAGTGTGATCTAATTTTACTGTCTGCTAAAGTCTCCTGGTCTGGGATTCGAACCCACAACCTCCAATCTATCAGTGAATCAGTGGCAAAGCATTTACCCTCACAGCCATAAAGGCTGCATTACAACTGTCTGGGGGAAAAAAAATAAAAAATACATCTATACACATGACAGCTGCCCAAACACACCTAGCACTGCTATATCTGTATATGACAGCTGTCCCTGCACACTCAGCTCTGCTATATCTCTATATATGACAGCTGCCCCAGCAAACCCAGCTCTACTACATCTATACACATGACAGCTTCCAAAACACAGCCAGCTCTGCTACATCTATACACATGACAGCTGCCAAAACACAGCCAGCTCTGCTACATCTATACACATGACAGCTGCCAAAACACAGCCAGCTCTGCTACATCATTACACATGACAGCTGCCCCAACACACCAGCACTGCTATATATCTATATGACAGCTGTCCCAGCACACTCAGCTCTGCTATATCTCTATATATGACAGCTGCCCCAGCAAACCCAGCTCTACTACATCTATACACATGAAAGATGCCTAAACACACCCAGCTCTGCTACATCTATACACATGACAGCTGCACCAGCACACTCAGCTCTGCTATATCTCTATATATGACAGCTGCCCCAGCAAACCCAGCTCTACTACATCTATACATGACAGATGCCCAAACACACCCAGCTCTGCTACATCTATACACATGACAGCTGCACCAGCACACTCAGCTCTACTATATCTCTATATATGACAACTGCCCCAGCAAACCCAGCTCTACTACATCTATACACATGACAGCTGCCGAAACACAGCCAGCTCTGCTACATCTATACACATGACAGCTGCCCCAGCACACTCAGCTCTGCTATATCTCTATATATCTATCTACTGTATAGCAATACTTAGAGATATATAGATGTAGCAGGGCTGGTTGTGCTGGAGCAGCTATCATATATAGAGATATAGCAGGGCTGAGTGTGCTGGGGCAGCTGTCATATAGAGATATAGCAGTGCTGGGTGTGTTTGGGCAGCTGTCATGTGTATAGATGTAGCAGAGCTGGGTTTGCTGGGGCAGCTGTCATATATAGAGATATAGCAGGGCTGAGTGTGCTGGGACAGCTGTCATATAGAGATATAGCAGTGCTGGGTGTGTTTGGGCAGCTGTCATATGCATAGATGTAGCAGAGCTGGGATTGCTGGGGCAGCTATCATATATAGAGATATAGCAGAGCTGAGTGTGCTGGAACAGCTGTCATATAGAGATATATCTGAGATACTGCTATATCTGTATATGACAGCTGTCTCAGCACATTCAGCTCTGCTACATCTCTATATATGAGCAGCTGCCATGTGTATAGATGTACACTTAGCCAGCTATAACAGTAGAAGTCTCATATTTTTTCACTCAGCATCAAGGCAGCTCGTATGGTCTAGTGGTTAGCTGCTCTGCCTCTGAAGCAGAAGGTCGTGGGTTCGAATCCCAGCAGACTCTTTTCTGAAATACAAGCACTGCGGACATACAGGGCGGGACACAGGAAGAGGCTCCATCTCATCGCTGACATGGAGGTAAGTGGAAGTGTTTATTATTATTTTTTTTAATACCCGACTGTTACTGGGGGTTGGGGGGTTGGCACCTGATACTGGCACCTGATACTGGCACCTGATACTGGCACCTGGGGGGGGGAGGGGGGTTGGCACCTGATACTGGCACATGGGGGGGGGAAGAGGCACCTGATACTGGCACATGGGGGGAGTGGGGTTGGCACCTGATACTGGCATGGGGGGGGGAGGGAGAGAGGCACCTGATACTGGCATTGGGGGGGGGGGAGGGAGAGAGGCACTTGATACTGGCACTTTTTTTGTGGTGGTGGGGGGGGGGGGAGATGGCACTATGATACTGGGACATAGGGGGGGGGGAGGCACCTGATACTGGCACCTGGAGGGGAGAGGGGGGGTTGGCACTTGATACTGGCACATGGGGGGGGGAGGCACCTGATACTGGCACATGGGGAGGGGGGAGGGAGAGAGGCACTTGATATTGGCACTTTTTAGTGGGGGGGGGGGAGATGGCACTATGATACTGGGACATGGGGGGGAGGAGAGAGGCACTTGATACTGGCATGTGGGGGGGGGGTTGGCACTATGATACTGGCACATGGGGGGGAGAGGCACTTAATACTGGCACTTTTTTGCGGGGGAGATGGCACTATGATACTGGCACATGGGGGGAAGAGAGAGGCACTTGATACTGGCACATGGGGGGTGGGAAGGAGAGAGGCACTTGATACTGGCACATGGGGGGAGATGGCACTATGATACTGGGACATGTGGGGGGGGGAGAGGCACTTGATACTGGCACATGATGGGGGGCACTTACTGGCACATTATTGGGGGGCATTATGGGGGACACTAGGCCGGCAGCCTATCAGAGGCTGGACACTGAGGGGCATCTACTGGGGCACTATATATGGGGCATTTTATACTGGTACATTTTGGGGGGCACTAGCAGGAAGGGGGGAGAGGAGCACTATGGGGGAATTTACTGGGGGCACTATATAGGGGTATTTTATACTGGCACATTATGGGGGCACTATGGGGACATTAGCTCAACTGGGGGCATTACAAGGGGGTATTTTTTGCACTGTCACATTATAAGGAGAATTATTACTACTGGGGGGGGGGGCATTATGGTGGGTTTTATTACTGCCCCATGGTATGACCCCCTAGTAGCAGCACCAGCCTCTCCCTGCTCTGCTATCCCTCTGCCCCTTCTCCAAATCCTTATTATAAAATCTTTCTCATTAGGATAAAACACAACATCAGCTCCGCCGAGCCCCCGGCCAAAGTGTGGAAGTGGCGTCCGAGATCCCCAAGGGCCAAGCCAAGTAACTGTAAGTGTTCATGTGGAGTATGTTTATGTTATGCACATATAGCCTACACTGTGCCCCACAATATACAGTATACCGCTACACTGTGCCCCGCAATATACAGTATACCTCTATACTGTGCCTCACAATGTACAGTATACCTCTATACTGTGCCCCACAATGTACAGTATACCTCTATACTGTGCCCCACAATGTACAGTATACCTCTATACTGTGCCCCACAATGTACAGTATACTGCTACACTGTGCCCCACAATATACAGTATACCTCTACACTGTGCCTCACAATATACAGTATACTGCTACTGTGCCACACAATATACAGTATACCGCTACACTGTGCCCCACAATATACAGTACACCTCTACACTGTGCCCCACAATATACAGTATACCTCTACACTGTGCCTCACAATATACAGTATACTGCTACTGTGCCACACAATATACAGTATACCTCTACACTGTGCCCCACAATATACAGTATACCGCTACACTGTGCCACACAATATACAGTATACCTCTACACTTCTGCCTCACAATATACCGCTACACTGTGCCACACAATATACAGTATACCGCTACACTGTGCCTCACAATATACCTCAACACTGTGCCACACAATATACAGTATACCGCTACACTGTGCCTCACAATATACCTCTACACTGTGCCACACAATATACAGTATACCTCTATACTGTGCCACACAATATACAGTATACCGCTACACTGTGCCAAAGGAGTGGGGTTTACACAGGAGGAGGGAGGTGCGAAGCGCGCTGAGGGGGGCCCTTACAAATATTTGCTGTGGGGCCCAGTCACTTCTAGTTACGCCCCTGGGTTGGGCAAATGGACTGTTTGCGGTTGTTTGCGGTGCATTAAAAGGGGAGTTTGGTCTGTCAATGTCTGTGAAGCGGGCTTAACCCTTACACTACCTGATCGATACAACATCATACCTGATCGTATACACACACTTGATGTTTTAAACCACGTTTTTCAATATATTTTAGGATTGTTAGTTGATTTATGCCCTTTATGGATTAAAATCCAACTCTGCGTCAACTATGTATTTTTCAATGGGAGTTTTGCCATGGATCCTCCTCCGGCATGCCACAGTCCAGGTGTTAGTCCCCTTGAAACAACTTTTCCATCACTACTGTGGCTAGAAAGAGTCCCTGTGGGTTTTAAAATTCGCCTGCCTATTCAAGTCAATGGCGGTTCGCCCGGTTCGCCAACATTTGCAGAAATCCGCGTTCGCCGTTCGCGAACGGAAAATTTTGTGTTCGCAACATCTCTATTTACCAACAAGAAACACCTGAAGCAAGGGGTGTGGCAATTGTCAATTTACCCACAAGTTGCCAGTCTCTCCGATCTCCTGGTACCTGCCACGAGAACGTCCGTGACAGTACCCCCCCTTCTACGGATGACCTCCGGGCACCCAGGACTGACCTTATCTGGTTGAGATCTATGAAAGGCATTCACTAAACAATTGACATTAACTTTGGATGCCGGCACCCACATCCTCTCCTCCAGTCCATAACCTCTCCAGTGGACAAGATATTGAAGGGATCCACGGAGAACTTGAGAGTCAACTATTTTTGCAATCTCGAATTCCAAATTACCGTCCACCATGACCGGAGTGGGTGGCAAGGAAGATGGCTGTAAAGGTTCCACATATTTTTTCAACAAAGACCTATGGAACACATTATGAATTTTCAGGGCCTGATTAAGCTCAAGACAAAAAGCTACAGGATTAATAATGGCCGTGATTTTATATGGGCAGATAAACCTTGGATCCAACTTCCAGGAAGGTACCTTCAACTTAATGTTTCTTGTGGACAGCCACACAGAATCACCCACACTTAGGTCCGGACCATTCATACGTTTCCTGTCAGCCAGAGGTTTATATTTGTTGCCCATATTTTTCAAGTTATTTTGAATTTTTTGCCATATTGATGACGAAAAACGTTTTTCCTCAGGGATACCAGAAGTATTAGAACCAGAAAATGTGCCAAACTGCAGGTGAAATCAATAGGCCCCAAAAAACGGCAACTCACCAGTGGACTCCTGACTACGATTGTTTATGGCAAACTCCGCCAAAGACGAAAAGGAAGACCAATATCCCTGGTTATCAGTTACAAAGCATCTCAAGTAAGTCTCCAGACTCTGATTAGTGAGCTCCGTCTGTCCGTTCGACTGAGGATGAAAAGCCGAAGAAAAGGACAGTTGAATTCCCAGATGAGTACAGAACGTCTAACAGAATCTGGAAACAAACTGTCCCACGATCTGAGACCACATCAGAGGGAATGCCATAAAGTTTCACAATGTTGTCAACAAATACCTGTGCAAGGGTTTTAGCATTAGGTAGGCCTGGTAATGCAATAAAATGTACCATTTTACTAAAGTGATCAACTACCACTAGAATAAATGTCTTTCCTGAAGAATTAGGTAGATCAGCGATAATGTCCATGGATACATGAGTCCATGGTCTGGACAGAATGGGTAACGGAAATAAAGATCCAGAAGGTCGAGTATGTGTCACCTTGGACCATGCACAGGTAGTACAGGCTGACACATAGTCCTTCACACACTTACACCACCCTGGCCACCAGAACCTACGAGATATGAGGTTGGCAGTGGACGTACTTCCAGGATGTCCTGTGAGAACAGTACAATGATGTTTCTCTAACACCTTGTGACACAATTCCGGTGGCACAAATAGTTTTCCAGATGGACACGAGTCTGGTACATCTCCTTGAGCCTCTAACACCTTCACCTTAAGGTCAAGGTAGAGGGTGGATATCACCACCCCTTTAGAATGTATGGGACTCGGGTTTTCAAAATCACCACCTCCAGGGAAACTATGTGACAAGGCGTCCGCCTTGAAATTCTTAATCCCAGGATGATAGGTTACAATGAAATTGAATCTGGTGAAAAACAGTGCCTATCTGGCTTGTCTTGGGTTCAGTCATTTTGCCGACTCCAGATGATTCCATTCCTCAAAAGCCAATTTAATGGGCAGCAACGTTTTTTGAGAAAAATGCACATAGTCGCCATTTACCAGGTGATGGGCCCTGTGACAAAACTGCACCTACCCCCACCTTGGATGCGCCCACTTCCACAATAAATAGTTGTGCCACATCTGGCTGCACCAATATGGGAGCAGAAGAGAAGCATTTCTTAAATGCAGAAAAGGCTTGCAACACTGAATCAGACCATACAGAGATCTGCGTCCCTTTCTAAGTCATGTCCGTTAAGGGTTTTACTATTGCTGAATAATTCTTAATACATTTTCGGTAATAGTTGGTGAATCCTAAAAACCGCATAAGAGCCTTCAGATTTTCGGGTCGAAACCAGTCCAATACAGCACGGACTTTCTCAGAATCCATTCAAAAACCCGAAGATGACAGCAGGTAGCGCCCAAGAACAGCACCTCACATATTTCTCTAATTTCGCAAAAACACATTTCTCTAACTTTGTGAACAATTTATTATCCCTTAGAATCTTTAACACCGGTCTCACATGATTCTGATGTGTTTCCATGTCAGGAGAATAAATAAGAATGTCATCCAAATACACGATCACAAACCTCTCCACCAGGTGATGAAAGATGTCATTCACAAAATGTTGGAAGACTGCCGGGGCATTGGTCAACCCGAAAGGCATGAACATGTTCTCAAAGTGCCCCTCAGGAGTATTAAAAGCCGTCTTTCATTCATCCCCTTCCTTGATCCTAACCAGATTATATGCCCCCCCTTAAGTCCAACTTGGAGAACACCTTGGCACCAATAATCTGGTTAAACAAATCGGGAATCAAAGGAAGAGGGTAAGGATCACAGATAGTAATCTGATTGAGTTCACGAAGATCCAGACATGGCCAAAGACCTCCATCTTTTTTTTGTTTGCAAAAAAGAACCCTGCAGCCACTGGAGACTTGGAAGGTCTTATGTGCCCTTTCTTCAAATTCTCGGCAATATATTCTCTCATGTCCTGCCTTTCAGGTTCAGAAAGATGATACAACCTAGATTTAGGCAATTTATCCCTGGGAATAAGATTGACAGGGCAATCATATTCCCTATGGGAAGATAAATCCTGACATCCACTCTCAGAAAACACATCGGCAAACTCGATAAAAGAGGGTACAGCGTTAGTAGTAACCACAGAAAAGGATGTATTGAGTCAATGCAATAGTCCCCCCAATCCAGAATCTGCCTAGCTTGCCAATCAATAGTAGGATTATGCTTCGCAAACCACGGTAAACCCAGAACCATAGGTGCAGGAAGACCTTCCAAGACAAAACACGAGAACTTCTTGATGAAAGTCACCCACTCTTAATCTGATATCATGCAAAACTTGCGACAAGCACCTCTGAGTGAGAGGGGAAGAATCAATAGCAACGACAGGAATGTCTTTTTTTAATGTACTTGGTGTAACCTGTGCATGCGGACAAACTGAGCATCAATCAGGTTCACCCCGGCCCCGCTGTCAATAAATACTTCAATTTCCACAGTTGTTTACTCTAGCGCCACCTCGGCAGTCAGGAGAAATCGGGTACTACCAGTACTACCAGCAAAGGACAAATACACATTCTCTGACTCCCCACTTACACCTCTGATAGTCAGATTGGATTTAGACGCCCCTTTTTGTTTCTCTTTTTGCCGCTGAATGCTTGGACATATATTGACAAAATGTCCCTTTTGACCACAGAAAAAACATACTCCCTGCTTGCGACTCCTACTTTAGCAAGCAGATCCCGGAGTCGCTCTCCCTAATTGCGTGGGTTCATCCTCAGGTATAAGCTCAGGAGTCTCTTCACCCAAAGAGTCAAAGGAATACGGTACGTTAGGTAGTAGAACGTCCTGAGAGAGTGGGCCCTTAGATCTCTCTCTTAGGTGTCTAGCAATACGTACAGCCAAAGACATAGCAGCTTTCAAAGACTCAGGATTCTCATGAAAGGCCAAAGCATCCTTCAGCCTCTAAGATAATCCCTGACAAAACTGGCTACGGAGAGCTGGATCGTTCCACTCAGTATCCATTGCCCACCTCCTAAATTCGGAACAATAGATCTCCGCCAAACGCTCTCCCTGACGCAGGCCACATAATTTAGTCTCAGCCAGGGAGGTTCGGTCCGGGTGATCATAGATGAGACCTAAAGCTCAGAAAAATGCATCTACTGATCGGACAGACTGTAATCCGGTCGGCAGAGAAAAAGCCCAAGACTGGGCATCCCCTTTAAGCAACAAAATAATCACAACCACTCTCTGGCTCTCATCCCCAGGTGAGTGTAGACGCAACTTAAAGTACCATTTGCATGCTTTCCTGAACCGAATAAAATTATCACTCCCCCCAAGAATCTATCCGGGAGAGCAACTTTAGGTTCAGGACAGATCAGGTAACCATTACTAGGATCAGCCAACAGTGGTCTCTGCATCTGTGAGACGGCCGTGCGGAGGTTATCCACCTCCAGAGACCCTGTAGCCCCTGTAGCTTTCCGATCAGTGCAGTGACATCCATGGCTGAACTGATACAGACAACAAAATGATGGTTATTCAGCGGTTTATTATGTCACGATCAGTGTGGGGGAAAAACACTAATCACAGGAGGGAAGGGGAACAGTAACTGCGCCTGGAAACAGGTCACCTCCTAAACAACCTTAATCCGGGCCCTAACTACCTATCAATATGAATAGATAGACCTTGAAGGTAGGAATATTCATATTCATATGCTGTATACCTAGGCCCTTATATCCCTATAAGGCCCTGGAATGAGGTTAGGACCAGAGACAACCCATTCCTCCCCAGATAGATGAATGGAAGTCTCAGGCCCAGATACAAACAACAGGGAATATAACAAACACAAAACTATAAGAACAGACAAGACTTATCTGAAAGTAGAAACTCCATACACCCCTACCAAATTGATCTATCTTGGATCGACTTACCCGAATCTGAAGTGCATTATTCCCCAACATGACATCCTCGTATAATAGGCCCCCTAGGGATGGCGCCAACAACTCACTAACCCACAGGGCAGCAAAAAAGGCTAAACTAAAACTGGAGGCAAAATGGTGAAACGCACACCCTGGGGCAGCAATTGATCAGCCTGCACAACAGACTGAAGGAAATAGGCCACCGGCTTTCGCAGACGACATACTCCTTACGCCATCCCCGCAAAGTCTGCCGTACTTTAAAGTGATTAGTCACATCGGGCCATCCACATAACTGGAAATAAAAGGCCACACCCGACAATCGGCAAAGAGCAACCAGCGCGGAAACACCTAGGTAGCGCAGCTTAAGCAACCACTCCACCGTGGCTTCCAGCCTAAGATCATCCCAAGAGGCAACCTCCCTAGGCCTTACCATGTGTTTGCCAAGAGGCTGGAAATACAGATGAGCTGATCAGTGACATCAGCTGCTGTCCACCAGACGCCACAGGTACTGCGGGCATTCCATGCCATCCTGCTCAGCCTCCGGCAGAAGAGCCCAAAAGTCCTGCCAACGAAAACGGGAAAGCATCAGCAATTCTGTTATCTACACCAGGTACATGACGAGCCCTGAAATAAATATTCCGCTCCAAGCAGTGCCACACTAAATGCCGCAGCAACGCAAGGACCGGAAGGGAAGAGGAGGACAAACTATTGATACAGTTAACCACCAGTAGATTGTCCGACCAGAAGCATACATGCCGGTTCACTAATCTGTGTTCCCATATCTCCAACGTAAAGATAATCTGGAACAGCTCCAATAATGTTAAGTTCTTACAAAAACCCGATGACCACCATTATTCAGGCCACGGAGAGGAACACAATTCTCTCCACAGGATTGTCCCGAAACCGCAGGAGCCAGCGGCATCAAACCACAGGGCCAAGTTCAAAACCTCCCTGGATATATAACACAGTATGGCCATTATATGAGTGCAGAAACATCCTCCACACCACCAAATCAGCTTTCAGTGACCTAGTAAATCGAATGTGATGCCGGGGAGATCTGGCACCGCGGGTGTCCAGCGATAGGCACCTTGAAAAAACACGCCCCATGGGCATGACCCGGCACGTGAAACATAACAAACCCAACAAGGACTGTAGCTGGTTAAGGGTAACCTTCATGACTGATAAAAACCCCTCAATCTGATCAAGGAGGTTGCAGAGTTTTTAACTCAGAAGCCGAAAAACCATGTCAATCGATTTTAATACCCAAAAACGACAGCTGCGTCACTGGGCCATACGTTTTTTCAGCCAAACTGGGCCATACACTCCAAAAATATGTTCAGAAGGGTCAGGCAACCATTCCCCGAGCCTGGGGAAACAAATAGGAAATCGTCCAAATAGTGTATGACGGACGATGAAACAACCACCCATTCTAAAATGGAGCTAAACATTTCAAATAGTGGCAGGAAGTGGGACAGCCCATGGGAAGGCACGTGTAATAATAAATTGGCGCTCGAAGTAACCTCCCAAAAGGTGAAAACAATTGGGGTGGACAGGAAGAGTCTAAAAGCCGATTTGATGCCCGACTTCGCAAGTAGAGTGCCCCTGCCCGCCTCCCTAACCAACGCAAATGCGCCGTCAAAGGAGACGTACGAAACTGACGCATCTTCTTGAAGGATGGTGTCGTCAACCAATGAACCCTTTGGGTGTGAAAGATGGTGAATTAAACAAAACTTCCCCGATTCCTTTTTGGATACCACCTCCCAAGGGGAAACCCTGAGATTGGGAAAAGGTAGGAAAGGACACAGGCCCTTAATTCTGCCTAATAAAACTTCCTTATTGAGCTTCTCTTTTAAAACATCTGGTGCTCCCTGGCCAACTTAAGGTTATTGGAAAAAAACGGAGACCAGTTGAGGACGAAGGGAATAAAACACCCAAAATAGAAACCGAAACACAGCTGGGAGGCCACCGGCCTATTGGGGTACTTGTCGAGCCAAGGGCCCATCTCAACTGTGCTCACCGGGGTCCTTGGAGATGGAAAGCTTAGAGGATTTGGCTAGGGAACGGGGGCACCGATTTCCAGCATGAGGACCCCCGCAAGTCGAGGACTCGTGCTTACATTTGCACAAGGCCGCATGCTTGCAGTGTCCTTTGTTTAATAGCCAGCATCGCCCTGGACGGTGAACGGCCACTGGCCCCTGGGCAGAAGATGCTCCAGCACCAGTGGTCGCTCCCTGAAAGGGAGTGTTGCTTCTGCAACATCATTAGGAAAAGCCACACATCAGTTGCCTTCACCGCCACAGAAAAAGGAATCCTTATGCAAACTTGCTAAAGTGAGAGCCGATTGCAGAGGGGAAGGGGGAACCCGATGAGGGAAGGCTTCTGCAACTTGTCTAGAAGTGCCCGTAGCAGAGACTCCATCTCCATACCAGAACCGCTCGCCCCCCATGCCCCAGTGTATTGGTACTTACCAGTCGCAGGAAGTGGTGGTGCCGTCGAAGGAGCGGGTCCAGGAACCTCCTCCCAGTGAACTGTCGAGGTGGCCAGGCTGGGGACCCTGGATGCATGGCTAGGCAACGGCCTCTTACGTTTTGATTGCGACATCAGACCAGATTCCTCAGATGCGCCCGATGACCTGTCCAAAGAAGACGGTGAGCGCCACCTGGAGTTCCTACTGCTCCCGGAGGCCCTGGAATGGCGACGGGACTGCCGCCTGCGATAACCCTGCCGCCTCCGGTCTTCCAGTGATGAGGAGGGGGAAACTGATAGCTCCCTGCGTGATCTGATGGGAGAAGCAGGGGGGAAGAATGGGCTCCAACTGAGGCCCAGCCTGTCCCAATGGTGCTGAAGAGGCCATGACTGCAGCAGTGCGGGATGCGGTGACTCCCTCATGCTGCTCTCTCAGGCGTGGGAGGGGGCGGGAACGCCGAGCGGGCCGCCGGCCCCCCGCTGAAGCTACACGCATACCGCGGCAGCTCCACATTAGGCACGTTTCCAGGCACAGTGGAGGAGGATGGCAGGGGAGAGCCGAGGCTGCTCAAGAATGAGCGCAGCCAACCCTCACCCTCCTCATTAAACCTCGCCAGGAGGCCTTCCCTAAGGGGAAGCGTCTCCTGCGGACATCCTTGGGTGGACAGAGCACAAAGGGTACGTACCACTTCGCTTCCACTAGCAAGAGGAAGTGACTGAAACAAGGAGGGGGTATATAAAACCTGCACTATTTCCTGCACCGCCCCCAATGCTGGAAGGCAGATCCCCTGGTGATTTAACCCCTAATGACCCAAATCCGCCCCCACTTCTTTCACCAATATCGTAACGGGGCCAGACTCCCTGCAAACCACCTAAAGGAAAAAAGGGGAAGGGACCACCAGTCGGGTCATTGCTATTCTCTATTTTCAGCTCTCCCATGGAAGCAAATGAAGATCACCTGCTCATGTGCTCTCCTTCACTTTGGGGGGGGGGGGGGGGTCCTGTTCTAGGTGCAGGTCCCAGAGGTGGAACCAATCAGACTTTGATGGCATATTCTTTTTTGCAGTGGTGCCCAACCATTTTTCGTCTGAGGGCCGCCCTAGACTTGGTATAAATTTTGCAGGCCAGAACCAGGTAGCTTTGCCAGAAAGAAATACAAACACTGCGAGGGACATGTGTGAGCATTACTACTTTAAAGAGGGCACATATCTGGCCATTATTACTGTGAGGGGCACGTGTGAGCATTACTGCTGTGAAGAGGGCACATATCTGACCATTATTACTGTGAGGGGGCATGTGATGTATACATGTGTATGATGTATGTAGTGCAGTATGTGATGAGCACACACTGCTCTACATACATTACACACATCGATACATTACACCCTGCACTGTCACCTTCTTCTGCAGGTCCATCTTGATGTCTGGGCTGTAGGCTTCAGCTTCTCAGCTGCCATGCTTTTCGGGGTCCTTGCACAGCGTGCCCGGCACTCTTTGCGTCAGCCACCCCAAGGAGCCAGTCCCTCCTCCTTCCAGCTCCCGCCGGCTTCCCCTACTGCAGGAAGCTGTAATGCTTCGGCGCCCGCCCAATCTAACCAATAGCAAAGCTCCTTGATGTCCAGGGCTTTGCTATTGATTATTGCAGGCACAGGCAGCATCGCTCACAGAGCACCCTGCGCTGATAAAAAGCAGGGAAAAGTCTAAGGCCTCCGGTCACTGCGGGGGGTCGCATGACACAGCTTTGCGGGCCAGATTTGGCCCGCAGGCCGTAGGTTGGGCATCACTGCTTTAGTGTGCGTCCAAATCCGTGCGGACCTGCCTAAAAAGATAGGACATGTCCTATCTTTAGCCACAATATGCGGTTCGTGGACACCTTGAAGTCAATGGGCCTGCACTGCGGTGTGGGGTCCACATGGCCAGAGTCTATGGTTTGCAGGTTGGCAAAACAGACATGGTCATGTGAATGCACCTTTAAACAATTCACATCTGCTTTGTGGGGGGTTTGGCCTTGCTCTGGATCAACACAGTAGGATTATACTGTAGGTTAAATTTGACAGACCTGTGTCTTTTTTTTTTCATCTATAGAACTTTAAAAAAATTAAAATGATGTTGGAAAAATCCTCTCTATTTCTTGAAGGCAGCGTTTGAACTAGAAAATAACCAGCAATGCCCTCAACTACATTACTACTACCAAATAAAGTTGTCTTCTCGAAGCAGCAACATGAGTCAGTGTCATTGAAGCTTCCTGTCTTCAAAGGTTCCCCAGGCACAAGAGCCATACCAGGATATTCCCCATCACTCAGGAGGGCAATCTTCTGCATTGTTCTGAGGTCCTACCAGCTGCAGAGCTGAATGTCTATTTGCACCTCAGTGGTCCCTTCCTCTCAAGATGACCCTTCAGTTGTCCAGCCAAGATTCTTTAACCGAAAGTCGTAGTACAGGCCAAGTGTTTGTATGACAGGAATATTGAAACTGTTGACACATTTATATTATCTAACATGTAAGTTCTTCTAATATCACATTTCTGCAGGCAGTGGCATTTTGTCCGGCAGAAACAAGGAAACTAAATGGACCCTATTATAGTCAATGGGATCTGCTGGGCACTGGTGGTGTCCAATATATGTCAAATTATGCGCTTCTGTATGTTGAGTTTTATTTCACTTTTCTGTTCCAGAAAATACAGAAAAACTACCCTTAAAAAGAAATGTGTAGTCCGATTTTACCGTATTTTTCGCTTATAAGACGCACCTAGGTTTTTGAGGAGGAAAATAAGAAAAAAAATTTTTTCACCAAAAGGTTTTGAATTAATGGTGGTCTGTGCATGACACTATTATGGGGGATCTGTGGATGACGCACTGTCATGTGGGGGATCTATGGATGGCACTGTTATGGGGGATCTGTGGATGGCACTGTTATGGGGATCTGTGGATGGCACTATTATGGCTGGATCTGTGGATGGCACTGTTATGGGGGATCTGTGGATGGCATTGTTATGGGGTGGGGGGATCTGTGGATGGCATTGTTATGGGGTGGGGGATCTGTGGATGGAACTGTTATGGAGGGGATCTGTGGCTGACACTGCTATATGTCATCCACAGATCCCCGTCATAACAGTGTACCCCACAATACACCGGCCCTCCGCTCACCGAATTATTTATAAACATGATTCCTTATCCTGTTATTAAGTTTAACTAACGCGCTCTCCCATGTTCCCATGTTCCCCTGTATCCCCACAGCACTCACGAACAAGCTTCCATAGCAGGCAGAGACGGCAGCACTAACGTCACTCACTGACGTCGCGCGCCTGCTCCGCCTGCTTCATTCATATAGTCGGTGGAGCAGGTGCTCAACGTCATTGAGTGACGTTAGTGCTGCCGTCCGCTCTGCCTGCTATTGAAGCTTGTTCGTAAGTACTGTGGGGATACAGGGGGACAGGGGAGAGCGCAGCTTTAGTTAAACCTAATAACAGGATAAGGAATCATGTTTTTAAATACTGCGGTGAGCGGCGGGGCCCGGTGTAAGAGTACAGTGACTGCACCGGGCCCCGCCCCTAGTTCCGGACTCCAGCCCCTCCGTTCTCCCTGCTCATACATCGCAGTCTGCGATGTAAAATGGAAGCATTCGCCCCATAAGACGCAGGGGCATTTCCCCCCCCACTTTTAGGGGGGGAAGTGCGTCTTATGGGGCGAAAAATACAGGTATGTTAAACATTTTTTTGAATTTATTTTTCAAATTTTCAAAATTTATATAATCCTGCAATGTTTGCACTGGCCACTAGACAAGAATATAGAATAATTTCCTGTTTTGAACAGGTAACTTTTCAATAGCAATCTCAATATCATCAAAGGCAAGATTACAATGACAGACATCACCTCTGTATAGATAACACAGGATCCACCATTCACAATGGGTGATATCACAGCTTATCTACTCCCTCCTGACCTCTGCACAGCAAATGACTAGAAAACTCTCCCGTAGAAGTAAATCAGGTCCACTGCTGTCCATCGTGTCTATGGTTAGAGAAACGTAAGTCTAGACATGTTTTAGGCCTAGTTGCCAGTGCGAAAACTGAGTGATTTCAGTTTTTTTTTATATAGATCGAGACATATAAAATGTTTGTTACCATAAATTCTTAAAGAATATGCTTAAAATAAAAATATGATTTAGACAAAAGGTTGTTTTCTGATGACACATTCCCTTTAATCCTACATGTACTACTGTGTATGGCAACAGAAATTTCCCAAAAGATGACATTTTTTGGGGCATAATGGCTATGCTTCTTTTCTCAGTTAATCATAACAGTGAAAGAAGAGGTCTTTTTTTTGGCTTCCCTAATATTTTTTTTTTAGCCTAAGGCCTGTTTTACAATACCATTGTGAGTTCTGGCAATATAGTTAATGGGGCCGGTGGGTATTCCGGTAACTTCCAGCAATTCCAGATACAGAGAGCTTCGGTAGGTTGTTCTCTGGCAAAACAGCCTGTCAGGACTCATAACGGCATTGTGAAACAGGCCTAATTATTCTCCTCTTCAGCTCTACAGCTAGATGCATTTCTCTCACAAGCTGGAGGCATAGCCTGTCTGTGAAATCTTCCAGCACTGAACTGCTGTGACACCTTTTCCCTTACTTCCCACTTCTTGCATAATAACAGGCAGCAGACTGCAACTTAGGTTGGAGAGAGACCCATATAGTAGGTCTTTACAGCTTTTTTTCAGGTGGATGCAGGAAGATGTTTTAACTGAAGTGATTTAGAATTTTGCTAGTTACACCATTCTCCATTAAAGGAACTGTGTGTCACGGCCTTTGTGCGCCGTGACACCTGTGCCATGCTTGTGGTTGCCGGTGGCAACATGTTGCTGTTATGGCATGTGGTTGCAGTGTCTCGGCTTTAGCTGTGTGCACCGTGACATGGTTGCCACGCATGTTGTTGCAGTTTGCAACGTGTTGGCTTGTGTGTGCACTTCCCCTTTAAGTAGTAGCCTTCCCCTGTCCGGTGCTGTAAGGGTTAACCCCCTGATTGGGTGTGGTCACTTTGGGCTATTTATCTTCTGCTGGAAGCCTGTAGCTTAGGGTTCCTTCAGGCTTGGTGTGTGCTGGTGGTTCACTGCTCCTGCCTTTACCATCTGTCAAGTGAGGGCCACCCCTGTGGTCATCAAGGTCATCTAGGTCTTCCCAGTTCCTGTGTGTTTCCTCCTTGTCTTCCTTCCCCTCCTGGTGTGTTGTTTATGGTGTGGGTTTGAGTTGGAGGTTTGTTGTATGTCTTGTTTGTTGTTGCAAGTCTGAGATGTTGTTGGTGTTTGTCCCTGCATGTGTGCAAGACGTTTCTCTTTGTGTGTGTTTCCTCCATGAGGGGGCTGGTTTCCCGGAGGGGTGAACAATAAGCCTGTATGCAGCGCTGCATGGGGCTGCCATGCACTGTGTGACCATGGGGGGCTCTGGCAGAGTTGGTATGCTGGATTCCTGTGTGGGTTGTTTGTACTGTGACCTGCTGTGTGTTCTGGCTCCTGTACTTATGCACGGGTTCCAGTTGTGGAGGCTTCGACAGGTAAGTTAGTAGTCTTGTTGTTCTTACCTGCCGATCCTCTAGCTGTGTATGGGCTTCCCTTTTTCCTGCTGCTGGGCCATTTGAGACTCCTGATCATCCATGTCTAGGAAGAACAGGTCGTCTCTCCCCTGCTCCTAAGTGAGGGATTTCCAGGGCGACTCAGGATCTTAGGTATCCAGGGTATGAGCTGTCCCACCATCAGGGTCCGCTCATACAGTTAGGAGTTAGGGAGAGGATTAGGGACGCAATAGAAGGTGACCTGCTCCCTGATCCTGGCCTAGTTGCTACCACTATCCCTTTAACATTATACGGTGGGGATTTTCCCCACTCCCCACCGTGACACTGTGGTTGTGGGAAAGAAGAGTGACTACTACAATGAAAAAAATTAAATATCCCAACGAACACAACAGCCAAGATAGATGTTGAAACGGGACTGATGAGTGTTATAGATGATGAATGCATATGGTGATTTCTACAAGGGAAGCCAAACCTGGCAGTAGAAGAACAGCAGCATACATCTAATTTCCCTGGACCTCTGTGAGTATGATCCAAGGTAGGAATACAAGTTTGCTCTCCATTCCTGACAACGAAAGAGTCCCATCTAATAACAATGAGCTCTGCGTTTACAAGCACTGTGTACAACATGCGGCTGCTGAACATAATTTCCAGACTGTATTTCGTTCTGTTCTTGTTTCTCTGACTTATCTGTAATACTCTATGATCACAGGAAACAAAAGATGTTCTCATTTTAGGCTGTGTCAGTTGTCAAATTTGAGAAGAGGGGGAGTGGAAAATGTTAAAGGGGTACTCCGCAATTTACCCATTTATGACTTCTCCTCACCTATTATAAATGTTATCTACGTCTTACATCATACAGAGGTGTTATCTGTCATTGTAATCTTGCCTGGGATAATAATGAGATGACTGCTAAAAAGTGATCTCTACAGAGCAGAAGGTCTTGACTCGGGACTAGTGTCGAGTGAATTGAAGTCCAGGATAAATTTGATTTGCCGCCAAGCCAAATTTCCTCATGCTTCATGGTAGTGAATCGATCTAACCTGAAATAGTGTGAAAAAAAATGTAAAAAAATCACACTTACCTGATCCATTTGGTCACGACAGGCAGGCCACCGCTATCTTGCTTTAAGATCTTGCACGAAACCCCGTCATCCCAAATTTCAGGATAAATTTGATTTGCCGCAAAGCCAAATTTCCTTGTGCTTCGTGGTAGCAAATCGATTTAACCTAAAATAGTGTAAAAAAACACACTTGAAGATCACACACAAAAAGAGGTAATTACGGGCAACGCCAGATTTCGCGCCAGATCTTCAAGCAAGATGGCGGCGGCAGGCCTGTTGCAAGTAAATGGATCAGGTAGGTAGGATTTTTTTTGGGTGGTGTTCTTTTACATTTTACACTCTGTTATGTTATTTATATCAGATGCCGTGATCATGTATGAACCTGGCATCTGATGGGGGCAGCGCAATCGCCACTCCCTGTCATTGCACCCACTACTTACAAAGGAATGCTCTTCGTGACAAAATAATTATTCACAAAACAAATAGTTTTAGTAAAATTCGGCGAAGCAGCCGAATCAAATTTTTTAATAATTCCCTCATCTCTACTCTTAACATATTATTAGGCTTAGTGGCCTGTGCAAAAATTGCCCTTTTTTAAATATAGATAGTTATAAGGAAAAAGGAAAAAAAAAATCACCAACAATTCTAACAAAGTATGTTTAACATAAAAATTTGACTTAAACATTACTCAACTCTTTCCCTTTAAAAACTATGATGAAACATTCTGGCTTCTTAATTTCTTAATATATCACTATAGCAGTCAGGGCTCCATTTTTCTCAGGCAGTTCTTCAAATCCTTTGTATAGACTGGGGGTTAAATGCTAAAATTCTGTATTACTTGTTTTGTCCCTCACAGTATGCAAGTAAGCTCCCACTAGTGGTGGCTGCAGGCATGTTTCATCATGTCTATGCAGGGGCTTTGGAACTATGTAACCGTAAGATAGAATACAGATTGCTAGAAAATATATATTAAGAAATTGATGTACAGCGAATGTTCAGCCCAAACCTGACTTGTTGTTAAGATGGAGATTCACTGTATGGAGGATTAAAAGGTTTGCCCGGGTTCAGAGATGCACCTGGACATATCCCCATTTTCACCCAGACAGCCCCCCTAACTTGAGCCAGGGTCTCCTTAGGGCTGCCAGGTGGAGGCTTCCAACCAGCAGTGAGTCGGTGACATCACAGGCACTGATAGGCGGGCTTTAGTGTTGCCCTAGCCTGTAAAATGGCTAGGGCAGCACTAAAGCCGGCCCATCAGAGCTGGTGACATCACCGAACGCACAGCTGGGTGGAAAGAAAAAACGTAAAACAATTTTGGGCTTGATGAAGCGCGATCTGCGCGAATCGCGTCCCCCCGAGGACACCCTGGAGTTTTTTTATTTATGTAAATAAAAGTTGCGCTTTATTTTCAAATCCAAGGCACTGGACCTATTGAAAACTGCTGGGTGGAAGCCTCCACCCGGCAGTGTGTTATGGTGAATAAAAGAGCCCTTGGCCTGCTCGATCCTGCGCAGGGAAAGGGAGATCATTGGAGCATAAAATGCTCCGATCCTAACATCAGGAGAGCTGAACCCGGACAACCCCTTGAGGTTCATTTTGAGGAGGCCCAAAGATGGAGATTTAGGCTACTTTCACATTAGCGTTTTTCTTTTCCGGCATAGAGTTCCGTCACAGGGGCTCTATACCAGAAAAGAACTGATCAGTTTTATCCCCATGCATTCTGAATGGAGATTAATCCGTTCAGGAGGCATCAGGATGTCTTCAGTTCAGTCATTTTGACTGATCAGGCAAAAGAGAAAATCGTAGTATGCTACGGTTTTATCTCCGGCGAAAAAAACTGAAGACTTGCCTGAATGCCGGATCCGACATTTTTCCCTATAGGAATGTATGCGGGCTGCCATCTTAACCCACAAGTCCGGTGATGCACAGGTAACCCCTTACCTGTGCCGCGAGCCGGTCTGAAACAAATGCGGTCACCTGGAGCAGGCAGTTCTCGGAACTGCCTGCTCCCGGTGACCGCATTTGATTTCAGACCGGCTCACGGCACAGGCACAGGTAAGGGCTTACCTGGGCATCTCCGGACTTGTGAGTTAAGATGGCAGCCCGCATGTGTTTGCTGGCGAACACGGCGAACTGGCCATCACTGATACACACTCCAACATACGGTATCAATATAGTACAGATCGGCAAAAAAAATACAGTATTTTTTCCCATAATAGTCATATAAAATTATAAATAACAGAAAAAAAGAAAGACATATAAAAGGAATCGCTGCGTCTGTAACAACCTGCTCTATAAAAATATCACACGATCTATCCCCTCAGGTGAATGCCATAAAAGAAACTAAATGAAAATAGTGCAAAAACAAAGTATAATGCCAAGCAATCTAAAAATTGTATGTACCAATCAAACTGTCACCTCATCCTGCAAAAAACAATCTCCTACATAAGACAATCGCCCAATTAAAAAAAAAAAAAAAATATGGCTTTCAGAAAATTGTAACACAAAGATATTTTTCACTTGTAAAACTTTAAGGGATTGTCTTATCTCAGACAATGGGGGCATATGGGCTTGTCTTATAGATGTGGGTCCCGCCTATATCAGTAACGGAGCCCCGCAAGGTTGTGGCTGAAGGACTCCGGTCTGGCCACCACCAAGCGGTCTCCCCATAGAAGTGAATGGGATCGCACTGGGCATGACCGGCCACCACTCCCATTCACTTCTATGGGCCTGACGGAAATAGTCGAGCCAGCGTACGGCTATTTGTGGCGGCCCCATAGAAAATAAATGGAGGGCGGCTGCGTATGCGTAGCGTGCCGTCCACCACTTTCAGGGCTCCGTTCTCAATATAGGTGCGGGTCTCAGCGGTGTGACCCACACCTAGAAGACAATGGGGGCTTATCATAGCAATATGCCCCCATTGTCTGAGATGAGACAACCCCATTAATAGAAAATAAAATAAAAATAGACATATTAGGCACCGCTGCGTCTGTAACGACCTACTCTATAAAAATCACATGACCTATCCCCAAAAATATAAAATAAATACTTTTTTTGGTCCCCTTGCCCCAAAAAAGTATAATATTGAACAATCAAAAAACCACATGCACCCAAAAAATGCAACAATAAATATGTCAACTGCAACAAAAAAAAAAGGAGCCCCTATACAAGATCACTGGCAGAAAAACAAAATATATATATGGCTTTCAGAAATGGGAACATGATTAAAAAAAAAAAAATGCTTTATTATGTAAAAAAAAACATAAAGACAGACATATTGTCCCAGCGTAGTTCACTGTGACACGGGTTACCGCGCTGCCGGCTTTAGTAGCTCTTGGACGTACTGGCTGCGGTGGATGCCGTGTAGGCTGAAAACCTGATGTACGAACAAAACGCTGATTCATCGGGTTCCGTAATTCGATCGTTTGTGCGCACAAAAAGATGATCATTTACTGGAAGTAGATTGTGCTGTGTGATCCAGATCTGCTGCCGGCAAACAACTAGTCGGTATGGGGAAGAACATTGACAGAAGTGATCACTAGCCCGAAAAGTGAACAAGTGATATTGCTTTTTGGTAGCTGCAGGGTGGGCCCCTAGAAATATTTCCACTGGTGGGCCCTCGGCACCCCAGTCCGACACTGGATAAGAGTATCTGATGGTGTGCTGAGAATCTATCACATGTCGCCATCTATCGCTGGCATGTTGGTGACATTGCACGTGTCCAATTATTGTCATGTAAATTTGAGCCACAGAGCTCAGCCCTTCCAAGTTCTGGAGCTCGTGGCCGGAGCCCAAGTTTTCATTACTTCACAGCTCTTATCCGTCTGTCCGTCATCTCGTATGATGTCATCCCTGGCTCCGGTCATACAGAGGCCATGTTTTGTAGGGGTCAGGGCAGGGTGTGAAGTAGATCTTTCAGTGATCGCATTAACCTTCCTGTCCTCCCATCATCATGATGACATCTCAGTCTTTCTGGAGGAGCCGGTACCACTTGGTGCTAGGTCTGGGACTTCACATACTGCAACTTATATTATATTTTGTTAGAACCGTGTTATGACAATCAAGCTGCAGGGATGCACGGGTAAGTACTTACTGTACCTGCCAGATCCCGTTCTCCAAGCCGGGCTCTACAACTCCACTGCATACAATCCCTGGCTTCAGCAGTGCACCCAAAGAGGCCAGTGATTGGCTGCAGCTATCACATATTATTGATGTCACCGCAGCAGCCGAGCAAATAGCGCCTGGCCATGAGAACTGAAGAGACGATGCAGAATCTGGCAGGTAAGCAGAGGTGGATTGGCCATAGATCCTACAGGGAAATAGATCCTAGGGCCCCGAACACGGCTATGGCAGTGCGGCACACTCAGCTGTATGAATATAGTTGGATAGTGCGTGCAGATGGCACAAAACCCAAAAGATCCCTGTTCCGCTGTTCCAATTAATACACCATAGGGCACTAGGCCTGAAGCCTATTAGAGGATGTGTCAGCGGTGCGGGCAGCGCCATGACATCATCGCGGTGCATGCATTGGGGACACAGGCTGCAGCAAGAAGAGGTCTGTGTGCCATCACAGATGACAGCAGATTGGAGGGGGGGTGAGATGAATATTTAATTTTTTTTTTTTTATCATTATGGCTGCAAAACTACTGGGGTGCTATAGAGATCAGGGGCTGTATAACTACTGGGGTGCTATAGGGATCAGCAGCTGTATAACTACTGGGGTGCTATAGGGATCAGGGGCTGTATAACTACTGGGGTGCTATAGAGATCAGGGGTTGTATAACTACTGGGGTGCTATAGGGATCAGTGGCTGTATAACTACTGGGGTGCTATAGGGATCAGCAGCTGTATAACTACTGGGGTGCTATAGGGATCAGGGGCTGTATAACTACTGGGGTGCTATAGGGATCAGCAGCTGTATAACTACTGGGGTGCTATAGGGATCAGTGGCTGTATAACTACTGGGGTGCTATAGAGATCAGGGGCTGTATAACTACTGGGGTGCTATAGAGATCAGGGGCTGTATAACTACTGGGGTGCTATAGGGATCAGCAGCTGTATAACTACTGGGGTGCTATAGGGATCAGGGGCTGTATAACTACTGGGGTGCTATAGGGATCAGGGGCTGTATAACTACTGGGGTGCTATAGGGATCAGCAGCTGTATAACTACTGGGGTGCTATAGGGATCAGCGGCTGTATAACTACTGGGGTGCTATAGGGATCAGCGGCTGTATAACTACTGGGGTGCTATAGGGATTTGGGGCTCTATAACTACTGGGGTGCTGTAGGTATTTGGGGCTCTATAACTATTGGGGTGCTATAGAAATCAGCAGCTGTATAACTACTGGGGTGCTATAGGGATCAGCGGCTGTATAACTACTGGGGTGCTATAGGGATTTGGGGCTCTATAACTACTGGGGTGCTGTAGGTATTTGGGGCTCTATAACTATTGGGGTGCTATAGGGATTTGGGGCTCTATAACCACTTGGGTGCTTTTAGGTTGATTAAAACTAATGAGGCACTAAAGGGGCACTACAGTGGCATTTTCTCTAGTGGGGATGCACTACATGAGGCCTTATTACTACTGGGGGCACTGTGGAGGGGCCTTAAGTGGGCACACTATGAGGAGGTCTAATTACTACTGGGGGCAGTATAGGGGCCTAATTTCTACTAGGGACACTATACATAGGCCTTATTATTGATGCACTACGGTGGGCATTGTTATTGGGGAAACTGTGGAGAACACTAATACCAAGGGCCCACTTGGGGAGCAGTATTATTATTGAGGACATTGTAGAGGGAATGTGTTATTACAGAGGAACCTCTGGGACAAAATGATTATTGGTGGGACTATTGTATCACTATAGTGGAGTTAGCTTTGTGGCACAGTTTTTTTGTAAGCATAGCATTTGAGGGCCTTCGGGACAACAGTGGGCGCTATATTGGGGGTAGCAACAGGATAACAATGTTGGGGCATCAAGATGGGGAGGATGAAGACAATAGAAAAGTGAGGAATCTAAGATGTCTGTGTGGTAAACTCTGCAGAGACAAGAGGCGGCTTGAAGAAGTTGCCATAGGCTGAATGGAGAAGATGGGGAAAGAGAAGATCTACATCACAGGAGACCGAGGTATGTGGTGCTGGATAATCCTTAATGTTTGTTTGCACTTGCGACATCCGGCAGCGGCAAAGGGTCCCTTTAAGAAATATTTATGATGCCAGTTGAAGTGAAGCAATTACGGGAAAGAGTCCCTTGAATAAATGGTGTTGGTGGTGGTACACAGATTTAGTGGTATAGGGTGGCCTACAATGTCCCTTATAGTAATGTTGTGTCACGGTGCTCCTACCTGGATACACTGGACCCCAGGCTTTGTCTTCCGCAGCAGAAAGAGGTGAAAAGTTAACTTGAGGATGAAGACTAAATTGAGTCCAGACCTTGTGATGAAGTTCAATAACAGCTTTACAGTACTTTGCATAAATGTTTCTCCAAAACGGTTTACAGACTTTGTTTTGGTCCCAGCAGGCTTTAGCATTAAAACTGTGGCAGGCAAACTCATCTCCTGCTACATCTGTTGCTCTCTGGCTCTGCTGTACTGACAGGCTGGCTATAGAACTAGGCTTCTTCTTTATGCTGTACTTCACTTTGTAGTCTGGTCTGTCTCTAGATTTTTGTCCAGAAAAAACTCCTCCTGGCTTCTGAAGCTTTAATCTGTGGCCTCTAGATCCAGCAGAGATGAAGGTGCTCTAGCTGAGTTGTTGGGCTTAGCTGGGGCACATCCAACGGCGACATGCCAAGCCCCTGCTTCCTTCCCTTAGCAGAGGGTAAGCTAGACTAATTAGAACTGGTCCCCACCCTTCCTGCAGGAAGTGGGACAAGCCCACTTCTCTCCAGAGGGAGGGTTCGAATGGAATGGTAAGCGCTATTCTACCTAAGTACAGCTCTGCCATGCTTGCTGCCACCTACTGGTGAACCAGGTACATTACACTTGAACATAACAGTTACATGAAATGCACAGTGTTTAGCCCTGAAATGAATACACATGATGATATGAGGTTAACCAGTAAAGACAGTAGAGGGGTGCAGAAGCACTAATGCCACTCTGGGGTGTTACACACAAATAAAATATGTCCTAAGTGCTAGGACTGGTGGTGGTGGGGCGGGGGGCAATTGATTCAAGAATTTGGAATTGGGGCTTGGGACCACTTTTAGAGTTTTTTGCACCCCTGCATGTAGGTACATACCTGTTCTTCATTGCAGCTTGATACAATAGAGCTTTAAGAGCAAAAACATTGGAACTAACCACGGATGGCACCCCAAGGGCTCCAAGGTCTGCACAGCAGCTTAATGGTCCACCTCTGTGGTACATACGCCCATGATTCCCATTGATTCTATGGGGGAAAAAGATTTGTCATAGTTCTATTAGCTTTAATCGACTGCAACATTTTTAATTGTTGACATTATTGTATAGAAACATTTAAGAACACATATTTTTCATAAAAAAGTTGATAGAAGAACATGCATATCTTTTTTCTGCAGCTTTGTGTTGACGTTGATGAATGACTCTATTAAGGTAAAAATGATAAAACTTGTAAAGGTGCGCAATTCAATTATAAGGCTCCTCATCACATTTATGAGAGAACAGCGGTCGACTACACAAATCATTATCTCAGAAATTCCCATAGCTTTCTGAGAGGATACAATTATAATTTAGTCTGGAAATATGACTTATAAGTAGCTCGTTGTACTCGTTGTACAGTCTATGCGAGTAAATGGATCCACAGATGGAAATACAACTCCAGTCGTCTTCATCTGTGGGTTACTTTCTTGTGAATAAGGAGCACCTAGAGCCAATTTGTGGCATGAGCAAAACAGGAAAATAACCGAAAAAAGCTCACCACTAGTGTTGAGTGAACCCGAACTGCAAAATTCGGGTCCGTACCGAACTTTGCGAATTCGGGTACCCGGACTCAAACTTTTCAGCAAAAGTTTGGGTTCGAGTTCGGTGTTCAGGCATTTAATAAATCTTGTTGAAAGGCTGCAGAGAAGCCAATCAACAAGCTTTTAAGCTGAGCCCTTATGGTGATTAAATATATAATTTAATCTTGTGCTGTCTTGTATCTCGATCACTAAATCCCATGTCCGTGTTTCGGCCTAGCTACTGCGGGTTGGTTTCTCACCCTATATAATCCCGTTAGCGGACCGGGCTTATATCAAACGAGGAGCTGGGGGCAGTCTTCCCGGGCTGAGGAAGTGCTGTTTCACTGGGGCAGTGACTAGGCTCCCTCAGCTTGTTGCCTCTCTGTGCCCGTGTGGACAGGAGGAGTCTGTTAAAACTGTACCAAGCTGACCAGGTGAGGTACACCTGCACTGCATACGTGACAGGGAAATAAATATACTTAATACGGCTGTTACATCGGTGGGTGACCTTAAAGAATGAGTAGAGCATCAAATAAGGGACGTGGCCCTGGTCCTGGTGCAGCTGGTGTTGGTGGAGCTCCTGTTGCAGGGAGAGGACGTGGACTTGGTCAAACTGTGGCAGCTACACGCCCAAATGAAATGCCTTCCTCAGGTGCACGTAGGAGACAGAACGTTCAGCGTTATTTTGTAGGCCCGAATATCAGTGTACGAATGGTGAGGATAGAACAAGTAGAGGTGGTAGTAGATTGGGCGGCTGACAGTTCCTCCAGTTCCTTCACATTATCACCCACCCGGTCCCCTGCTGAAAGTGCAGAGTTGACACCTGCAGCCCATGGGCATCTGTCTTTCACCTCACCCCCTTGCAAATCAGCCAAGCAGTCTGAGCCCCAAGTCATGCAGCAGTCTCTTCTGCTTTTTAAAGACTGCTGGCAGGTTTTCCGTCGGCCATCCACATAGCGCTGCCCCAGAAGTGGAAGAGATTGAGTGCACTGATGCCCAACCACTTAAGTTTCAGGATGTGGACATGGGAGGACCACCGCAGCATGTCTCGGATGATGATGACTAAACACAGGTGCCAACTGCTGCAGCTTTCTGCAGTGTGCAGACCGGCAAGGAGGGCAGGGGTGAGGAGTGGTTGGAAGATGATGTGGAGGATGATAAGGTCCTAGACCCCACATGGAATCAAGGTCATGCGAGTGACATGTGCAGTTCGGAGAAAGCGGTGTTGGTCACACAGCGCCAGCCGCACAGCAAAAGAGGGAGAAGGGTGCAAAGCAAAGTGGCCGTCCCCTAGCCTGTACGCCTGCTACTGCCCACCGCACCCAGGGACTGAGCACACCAAAGCCAGCTCCAAGGAGTTCCCTGGCGTGGCAGTTCTGCAGACAGTGTGCTGATGACAAGACACGAGTGGTATGCACGCTGTGCAATCAGAGCCTGAAGCGAGGCATAAATGTTCTAAACCTGAGCACAACCTGCATGACCAGGCATCTAAATGCAAAGCACGAGCTGCAGTAGAGTAGCTGCCTCAAAAACCACGAAAGATCTCAGGCTCCTCCTGCTGCCTCTTGCTCCCCCTCTCGAGTGACAGTGGCACCTGCCACCCCGCAAACAGAGGATCTGCTAGCAACACCTCCACCACCGTCACCCAGCATGTCCACACTATCCCATAAAAGCATTCAGCTGTCCATTCCCCAACCACTGGAGAGGAAGAGGAAGTACCCCCCTACCCACCCTCGATTCCTGGCCCTCAATGCCAGCATTTCAAAATTCCTTGCCTTTGAAATGCTGTCATTCCGTCTGGCAGATACGGAGACTTTTAAAAACCGTATGGTGGTGGCTGTCCCACAGTACGTGGTTCCCAGTCGCCACTACTTTTCCAGGCGAGCCATCCCTGCCCTGCACAACCAACTGGCAGACAAAATCAGGTGTGCACTGCGCAGCGCCATCTTCCCCCACCGAGGATTGCAGGACATTTCTCGTTGCCTTCTACTCCTCTTCCTCCTCATCCGGTCAGCGTAACTCCTTCACCACCAACTTTAGCACAGCCAGGGGAAACGACATTGGCTGTTTTGAAACTCATCTGTTTGGGGGAAAAAACACAGACTGCGCAGGAGCTGTGGATGGGCATGGATCAACAGACCGGTGAGTGGTTGGTGCCACTGAGCTTTAAGCCCGGCCTAGTGGTGTGCGATAATGGGCGAAATCTTGTAGCAGCTCTGGGCCTAGCCGGTTTTATGCACATCCCTTGCCTGGCGCATGTGCCGAATTTGGTGGTGCAGAGGTTCCTTAAAAAGTGTGCGCTTTCAGCGTTCTCACCCTGCTGCTGCTCACCTGTCTGTGCTGCAGTGTAACATCAGCCTTCTCACTGCCTCATGAGCAACATACCCACAAGGTGGAACTCCACCTTGTACATGTTGGAGAGACTGTGCGAGCACCATCAGGTGATAGTGGAGTTTCACCACCAAACAAGTGGGCCTCCATGCAGTACGCGTGTGCCGTGTTGCACTGTTTCGAGTACTCCACCAACATTGCCAGTGCCGATGACACCATCCTCAGCGTTACTATCCCACTTCTATGTCTCCTTGAAAAATCGCTTTGGGCGATGATGGAAGAGGATGTGGCACAGGAGGAAGAGGGGTCATTTCCACGGTTATCAGGCCAGTCAGTCACAAGTGGCTCGGAGGATGGGTTCCTGCACCAACAGAGGCCAGGTATACAACTGTCTAGCCAGGACACAGTTCTGGAGGAGGAGGAGGATGAGGAGAGGGAACCGTGTTCACAGTAGGGTGGCACCCAAAGCAGCTCATGGGCATCACTGGAGCGTGGCTGGGGGGATACAGAGGACACAGACGATACGCCTCCCACAGAGGACAGCAGTGCCTGAGCAACGACCGCTGAGTTGCCCACATTCTAACCAGT
This sequence comes from Bufo gargarizans, assembly GCF_014858855.1. NCBI lineage: Eukaryota > Metazoa > Chordata > Amphibia > Anura > Bufonidae > Bufo > Bufo gargarizans. Next base: position 26,227,714 of record NC_058081.1, read on the forward strand.
GTTGATTACTGGGTAGCCACCCTGCTGGATCCCCGCTACAGGGACAATGTGCCGTCCTTAATTCCGTCACTGAAGCGTGATCGGAAGATGCGTGAGTACAAGCGCACGCTGGTAGACACGCTGCTGATGACATTCCCACCTGACAGCGGGGGCACAGTGGAAGCACAAGGCGAAGGCAGAGGAGGAGGAAGAGGTCGCCAGCGCAGATGGGGCACCACCAGCACCTCAGAAGGCAGGGTTAGCATGCCCGAAATGTGGAAAAGCTTTGTCAGCACGCCACAACAACCAGCACCACCAGCTGATATGGAACATCTTAGCAGGAGGCAGCATTTCAGCAACATGGTGGAGCAGTATGTGTGCACACGCCTACACGTACTGACTGATGGGTCTGCCCCATTCAACTTCTGGGTCTCCAAATTGGGCACATGGCCTAAGCTTGCCCTTTACGCCTTGGAGGCGCTGGCCTGCCCTGCGGCCAGTGTATTGTTCGAATGTGTGTTTAGCACGGCAGGGGGGGTGATCACAGACAAGCGCAGCCGCCTGTCCAAAGTCAATATGGACAAGCTCACATTCATTAAAATGAACCAGGCATGGATCCCTCAGGTCTTGACATACTGAATAGACAAGTATACCGGCTGCACCCAGTCATTGTCATACTCCAGCGCACTTTCTCTTTGCATTCTCTTTTCTATTTCCTAATGTTTTGGGGTCTTCCCAAATTTATAAAAAAAAATTAAAGGCAAAAAAACCTCTCCACCGCCGCTAATACCTACACTGTCACGTCCACCGCCTCCTCAACCTCCTACTCCACTTTGACCTCCGCCTCCTAGTTCAAGATTATTTTTTTAAAAAATTATATTCTATGTTATTTTAAGTCATTTCCCTATCCACATTTGTTTGCAGGGCAACTGTCCTGCTCTTGCCCCCGTTTTGCTTCCTTTTGCAGCTCTCTAGCCCTTACTACGACTATTTTACATTCATTTTAGTGCCCCAAAGTTCAGGTCCCCATTGACTTCAATGGGGTTCAAGTTTGGGTCAACTTTAGGGGCGGAGCCTGGCTGCAGACCTGGCCGGACGTATGTAGGAGAGCTCTCCTCCTCACCACTCTGCTAACTGGTAAATTTTGCGGTCTAAATCGCTCAAGAATGGGAAAAGTGGGTAGATACATACCCAGAGAGAAAACTGAAGCCAGCAAACCAGAGCGCGGTGCCTCCGACATGGAGAAATACCTGAATAAGAAGTCTCCAGCCCCAGCGCCGGCCGGCCCTAAGATGGCGCCGCCGGAAACTGATGACTGGAGCAGAGAATCGGAGGATGATGAAGAGGCCATAAATGACCGGGAAGCATGCCCCGCTTCACATAGCGCTGCTCCGATATCGAAGAAATTCCTGCAACAAGCGTTATCGGCGGCCCTCACCCCAGTTGTACAGGAGCTGCAGGAAATCAAAGCTGACCTGAAGCATATTGGCGGGAGGGTGGAAACGCTAGAGGACAACCAGGCGTCCATTACAAAATATGTAAAGGCTGCAAGCGACAACACCATGGCTCTAGCAGCCTCCCTGGACACAGCGTACTCCCTTATTGAAGACCAGGAAAATCGGAATAGGAGGAAGAACCTCCGCATCCGTGGCCTGCCGGAAAGCATCGCACACGAGGGCTTACCAGAAGCCGCAGGCGCCATCTTCTCCCTACTCCTGGGAAGCTCCAGCACAGCCGAGATCCAGATTGAGCGCATTCATAGAGCGCTCAGGCCGAAACCGAAGGAGAAGGAGAACCCTAGAGACGTTGTATGCGGTCTATTGAGGTATGTGGACACCGCTGCGCTAATGCAGGCCGCTAGAAACAGGAGAGAAATCCTGTACGAAGGCGCCAAAATCTCCATCTACCAGGACCTGGCGTCCTCTACCTTGAATAAACGGAGGGCGCTGCGGCCCCTCACAGAGCATCTGCGCCATCACAAGGTGCCGTATAAATGGCTATTCCCCTTCGGCCTTACATTCGCTGTGGATGGGAAGCGCTGTACCATTCGCCTGCCTCAAGACCTCCAGGCTGCCTGGGAGCTGTTACAGACGGACCCGCTTGATGTGCCATCCTGGCTGCCATCTGCTGACATCGGGACACAGCTGCCAGAACTACCAGAGGCCGCAGGTTGGCTCAAAGCTTCACAAAAGAGGAAGAACCAGCACAGATCAAGGGACACCTGAAGTCCTAGAGTTTGTTCAGTAGTTCTACCTAATTTACATGAGTGACTTCCCAGGGGTTCCAGGGAAGGACAGGTTCATGCTGATCTTTGCAACAACATGAGGCTGCAAGTATACCTGTCTGTCAAAAGTATTGAAGAGTTCCTGTTCTTGTAGTACTCCGCAGGGTAGATACTTTACCCTGCTGTGCTTTTTTTTTTTATGCATTCACTTAGACCAATATCTGTAAGGTGCTATTACGCACCAGTCCAGCAGGTGGTGCACTGTGGACACCATTGAGTAATGTGGTTCCATATTGCATCCCCCCCCATACTTACCAGGGTTACACTGGCACAAACCTGGTACTTGTGCCTGATTGCATGGCTGTTCACGCCCGCTTCACTGCAGCCAATAGATCCGCTGCAGTGTTGCTGGCATGGGAGCCATCGCACTGTTCTATTTGTCATGTTGACAGAATTTTTAGTTGTGATGTTATTGGTTCACTCCCTAGATACGGTCGATGTGTATGGCTGGAGTTCTCCGGTTCCAAAGATACCCTATTCTCACAATGATGTCATCAATTAAATGTACAACGTACAATGTCAGGGGCTTTAACACCCCACAAAAGCGCTCTCAGGTCATCCGTCTGTTAAAAAAGAATAATACAGATATCTGCTTCTTTCAGGAGCTACATTTTAAAGAGGCTCATATACCCAAAATTCAGAACCCATACTTTCAGCACTGGTATTTTAGTGCCTTTGCAAAAGCAAAGAGAGGAGTGGGTATTGCAATTGCTAGGAGAGTACCATTTACATTGATATCCACCCTGACGGACCCTGAGGGCCGCTTCATATTCGTGAAGGGCCTCATTGGCACGCAAAAGGTTACGCTTGCCAGTTTGTACAGCCCTAACCGTGGTCAGAAGCAATGGATCAAGGCCACACTGAACAAACTTGAGTTGTTTGCGGAAGGGATTAGGTTAATTGGGGGAGACCTCAATGTCACATTGAACCCTTTCATTGATGCCTCTGATGGCTCCTCCCAATTGACCCAGTCAGCACTAGGATGTATCAACAGATATATTTCAGATATGAACCTGCTGGACGTCTGGCGACTAGCCCACCCAGATACTAGGGACTTTACCTTCTTTTCAGCACCGCATAAATCGCATAAACGGTTAGACTACATCTTACTGTCCAGCAACGCCGTGGATATGGTGGACTCGGCCGACATAGGTGTTGTGACCGTCTCTGACCACGCCCCAGTCTCTGCTGCCCTCAGATTCTCCAGCTTGCCAGCCTCAGTTAGACAGTGGCGCTTAAACGAGACGCTGCTGGATAGACAAGCAGACACCTCAACCCTAGAACAAAAATTAAGGGACTTCTTTGTGACCAATGCGACTCCGGGTATGGCCCAGACGACACTTTGGGAGACGCACAAGGTGGTTATCCGGGGAGAGCTCATAGCCTTAGGCAGTAGGGTCAAGAAAGAGAAACAAAGGATTCTACATGACCTCTTGGTTCGGATAGCAGACAAAGAGGCGGTCCACAAACGGTCTAAAGCACTAACAGTTCAGACCGAACTGAATCAGCTGAGATCACAATTAAAGGATCACTTAAACATTCAAAATGCAAAAGCCTATCAATACGCCCAATATAAACATTATTCCCATGGCGATAAGGGGTCTAAGTTGACGTCCTTCCTCACGAAACAAAAGAGAGAGTCCATGTTCATACCCAATATTAAATCCAGCAATGGAAGCATACTGCACAAAACAGCTGAGATTGCAGAAGAATTCCAGGAATTCTATAAGCAACTCTACGGCCTATCAGACCCCGACCACCCAGATCTTTCAATACCAGAGGCAACAGACTTGTTTCTGAGTGGCCTGAGCTTACCCCGGATAACCTCCCAAGAAGGCGACACCTTATTAGAGCCAGTCACTGAACTTGAGGTGAAATCGCTACTGACCTCTATGCCCACGGGTAAAAGCCCTGGCCCGGATGGATTTCCGGCGGGCTATTATAAAAAATTCTCAGATGTATTGATACCCCACCTGGTGACGTGGTGCAATGCGCTACTGAATGGGGAAACCCTACACAAGCAATCATTGGAGGCCACGGTGACCATACTCCCAAAACCGGGGAAAGACCCCCTTCTCTGCGGTAGCTATAGGCCAATCTCGTTACTTAACGTGGATGTTAAAATATGGTCCAAACTTCTAGCGACGCGGCTGGGCCGCTTGCTTCCCAAACTTATCCACCCCGACCAATCTGGCTTTGTCCCAGGGAGGGAGGGTAACCATAATTCCTGTAGGTTGATTGCTGCAATTCAGTGGGCCAAACGGAAAAACCTCCCCTTAGCGCTTCTCAGCGTAGATGCGGAGAAGGCCTTCGATCGGGTAAGCTGGGACTTTATGAGAAGGACGCTGTCGAGGTTTGGAATCCCGACTAGATTCCAGGAGGCAGTCATGTCGTTATACAAGGGTCCGAGTGCAAGGATTAGGGTGAATGGCACATTGTCTCCATCCTTCCCGATTTGCAACGGGACGCGTCAGGGCTGCCCCCTATCTCCTGCCTTGTATGTACTGGTCATGGAGACACTTCTTCAGGCCATTAGAGAACACGTAGATATACGTGGAGTGAAAACAGGAATTAACGAGGTAGAATATATCAATGTGGCTTATGCCGATGATCTATTGATCATGGTTTCCAACCCGATCAAGGCCTTCCCGCATCTTTTGAAATTGTTTGAGGAGTATGGTAGGCTGTCAAACTACAAAATGAACTATACCAAGTCAGAAGCCTTAAATGTTAGTGCTCCGGCGAGCTCCATCGCCATTTTGAAAACCACTACACCCTTTAAATGGCAATCCTCATGTGTCACTTATCTGGGGGTTCAGATTTCCGCGTCCACAGACGATCTATTTCGGCTTAACTACACTCCCCTGATAGCAGAGGTCCAGAAACAGCTCCAATCGTTACGCCTCCCTTATTCCTCTTGGATGGGAAGGAAAAATATCCTAAAAGCATTTGTCCTCCCAAAAATTATGTACATATTACAGATGTTACCGATATTTTTACCTAACTCATACTTTACAAAGATCCGTAGACTTTTTGCGACTTACCTGTGGGGTGGTAAGAAAGCTAGGGCCCCTCACCAGAGGCTGATACTGGGGCGTGGTCATGGAGGTATAGCATTGCCAGATGTCCAGACGTATTACAGGGCCATACACCTGAAGAGGTGGTTGCAGCTCCACTCCCCTGCCTACCGCACTTTGGGCACGGAATTGGAGCTAGCGCAGCTTACCCAAATACAGAAGGCGGCCTTATGGGGTCAATCAAACACTTCCCTACACTCTGACGTGCTCCTAAAGGGCACCAGTTTCGTCATTAAACAGCTCAATAAGGCTCACGGGCTCCTTCAGAATCCTCCCGGCGCGATGCCAGCAGATCTTATACCACACTCTATCCAACCTTCCAGTGCTCAGGTCTCACAGATCTGGCACAGACTAAGAAGCTTCTCCACAACCGAATTTATAGGGAAAATGAACGGCACTCTGCCGGAGCAGCACCCCCTTAGCCAGGTTTGGAAGACAACAAACTTCCTAGACCTAATATCTATCAATTCTGCTGGGAAACAACTACTCGCCCAGAAACCATGTGTGGTGACACAGACTTGGTTTGAGAAGTTAGCAAACCCCCCCTCGCCTCAACGCAAATTGATATCTAATATTTATATGGCCTTGACCTCACCTCAGCGCCACATAACCCCACAATATGTTCGCACCTGGGCCAATGATCTCAAGACTACTTTTTCGGAGACTGATATTCTCCGCATGCACGCTCACTCGCATGGCTTCTCCCGCTGTGTGAAGATCCAAGAGCATTCATACAAGGTTCTCACGCAGTGGTACCTTACCCCCAAACAACTATTTCTTAGTGGTCTGAGTGATCATGACAAGTGTTGGAGATGTGGGGAGGAAGGTGGCACTCTTCTTCACATTTTCTGGTCCTGCACCAAGATAAGAGGATATTGGAACAATGTCTCCCAGACCATTAACGAAATACTAAACACTAACCTGACGTTGACCCCTCAGCTTGTTCTCTTATGGCTCCCAACGAAGGACCTATCGCCGTCAAGGAACAAGCTGAGTACACACCTGATACAGGCTGCACGTCTACTCATCCCCCAAAAGTGGCTGAGCTCAGACCCCCCCACTGTATCTCAGTGGTTAGGCAAATTAGATCACATACACCGTATGGAGGAGCTTGCGGGTTGGGAACTTAGGTCTCATGAGAAGCACAAAAAATTATGGGGCCCCTGGTGTACATATAGGCAGGCGAATGGTACTTTGCATATTAGCGATTCTTGACTGACAACGACCTTGAGACAGGTTTAGGGTGGTGACCGACGCATTAGCGAGATTGGATGGGGATGACTGTCTTCCTCCCTTTGGAATCATCTTAGGTTTTCAACAGCCTCAGACCGTATTTGTCCAGTTCTAAGGACATATTACAACCCCCCCTCTCCTACCTCCCCTCCTCCCTCCTCACTCTAATTCCCCCCCCCCTCCTCCCCCCCCCCCTCCCCTACCTTACCGGTTCGTTCTTGACTTACCTACCTCAGGTTACACTTTAATTGTCAATTGCTGTCATTGGCTGATCTAGTTAGGTAAACTGCACCTTACTTATGCCTTATGTATAACGTCTATGGGACTGTCAATTGCAAATTTGTATGTATGTCATTATCCTGATTTATACATTAAAGTATGTGATGCTCTTTTTATGCTGCTTTTCAATAAAAAGACAATTGACAAAGTTTGGGTCAACTTTGACCCGAAATTTCCTGGTGGGCCCATGGCCAGAGGGCCGGTCCAAACCCCCCCCCCCCCCCCCCCTCTTGGCTACCAACCAGGTACATAAAGATCTGAAGCTCTATGGTATTGCTGGCTCCACCAACTTCAGTTGTCGCACCTTCTGTCATTTGGACCTGACTACAACATTCGCCCACTTTTAGTCAGTTTTTCATGGCCACAGTTCCCAGTCTTCCCCCGTGATTTGGAGACTCATCATGATCTCATGATGTTCTCACGGTGTAGAACTTTTATGTATGCCCTGCATGGCTATATTAAATGGACAATGTACAGCACTATTATTTGGCATTGTATTGCACTGTTATTTGAAGAATATCTTGACAATATTATTCTCTATTGCTCCACTTATCATATAAACTGGAGACTCCCTTCCCCTACACACAATGTATTTTTAACCTTGACTCTAATCCTTCTCTGTCTAAGCCAGACCCTGAACTGTGTTGTATAAGACTAAAGACTAGACAAAGGGGGGCATTTATTAAGACCGGTGTTTTAGACGCCCCTCTTAATAAGCCCCTGCACCGGCGGTGGATCCACTGAAGTCATATAGAGGTGCCAGCATCTACATAACTACAACTCATCCACAGCTGGTCTAAATGTAAGACATCTTCATAGCTTCCTAGCTGTCTTACATTTAGACCATTTCCTACGCCTAAAACAGGCGTAGTAATTGGTAAATGAGACAGGCCTGCCGGCCCGTCCCCTTCCCCGCCCACGCCATGCACACTTTTTTAAAACCGGCGTGAGCAGAGAAAAGTCACAGATTGTGGCGTAAATAACCTTTTAGCATCGCCATCTTATATAGCCGTATTTCAGTTCGTAAATGATCCCCAAAGTTCTTAGCAAAGTGCAAGTATATAGTATGATCTCCACCATAAACTATATTTTTCCGCTCTGGATCATAGACATGTTTGCAATTGTGATCGGTCAGGTCAACTCTTCATGAAAGCATATATCTGTCACAGTCATCATCTCTTACGTCTGGAGCAGCCTTCTACTAAGCAAGGCATATACTGTACCACATCCTGTTCAAAACACGACTAGGGCTCAGTTCGAACAGGTGTTGGGAGCTCCATTTAGAAATATGGCTCTGGTATAATGATTTCATGTCTGCCATGAGACAGATCCCAATCTCCATCAATTTTGGTCTACTTCTTTTATGAAAGAACAGAGAAACGGATCACTGTAAAAATGTAAAATCGGACATCATATATTACATGCCAATCTCTTTTTACCAAAGCTAGAACCAGCCCTGTACCTCACATGGATCCAGAGATCTCAAAACTGCTCTAATTTGTCTGCTAGATTCTCTTCAAGCTGGCAGTTCAGACGGTGTGTCAGTTGGTGACAGTTAAAGGATGGAACTAAGCATGTGTGTCCACCTCTACAATGGTACTGAGGTAGACAGAGAAATAAATAAAAGAACATACAGCAGGTGGCGCTAAATAGATACATTTCATTGAATAACTCAGTGGCTATGCAAAATTTTTAACTACATGCAATTACAAAAGTATTCAGATCCAGGCACTGGTATGGAAATTTTTGAATATTTTTCATGGGACAAAGCCTTTAATAATGTGAACTCAGTCTTACAACCTAAAGAGTAAGGGGAATGAGTAAGCTCAGCTAAGGTCAGGTTCTTCTTTTGCTAAATAATCATGAATGTGGATGATGAGCTATTGCCAGGATTTGCCATGCCTTATTGATCAGTTAGGATCCGACTGATGGAAATCCAACAATCCCTAGAATTTAGATGCTTATTCCCATTTGGCACTTTCTCTGTCCTAACCAAGCACTGTGCAGAGAACTGCTACAAAGCAGAGTCGGAAAGAGTCTGAATGGGACCATCACTGCATGGGAATAGTGGTGGAGGAATGAACAATAGTAGGCGTCCTAACTTTTTGATCTCCTAGGTACGACAACCTAGAAATAAGCAATAACATGTTGTCATGTGGAAAAGTCCATTTGACTCTAAGGTGAGATCAATGACTCTCAAAAGTTATTGAAGTCCAGCTACCTAATAATTGTATTAATGATTTGTCAAATTGCAGTTAGCTGTTGATCATTTAATCTTGGTGTTTTTGTACTTGAGAACACATCCAATTGTCCAGCTGACAGATATTTCTCTGGGCCACCCAATACACATGCACCTTGGGCTTGGTAAAATGTCCATGTATTTTGAGCAGGTAGAAAGGACTATGCTTCTCCCAGACCCCTCTGACAACTGGTTATCTCCCCTAAGATCAAAAGGATCAGGTGTGCTGAAATCCAACCTGCCCAAGAACCCCAACCCTACCTTTCTCCGACAAGGGAAAGTCAGGGTGCCTTATACACATTAGATATCGTAGTTAGGCTACTTTCACACTTGCGTTCAGAGCGGATCCGTATGGGGTCTGCCCAGACGGATCCGCTCATATAATGCAGACGATGGGATCTGTTCAGAACGGATCTGTCTGCATTATATTGTAGAAAAATTCTAAGTGTGAAAGTAGCTTCAGACGGATCCATCCAGACTTTACATTGAAAGTCAATGGGGGACGGATCCGTTTGAAAATTGAGCCATAGTGTGTCATATTCAAACGGATCCGTCCCCATTGACTTACATTGTAAGTCTGGACGGATCCGTTTGCCTCCGCACAGCCAGGCGGACACCCGAACTCTGCAAGCAGCGCTCAGGTGTCCGCCTGCTGAGCGGAGCGGAGGCCAAACGCTGCCAGACTGATGCATTCTGAGCGGATCCGCATCCACTCAGAATGCATTAGGGCTGGACGGATCCGTTAGGGGCCGCTTGTGAGAGCCTTCAAACGGAGCTCACAAGCGGAGCCCCGAACGCTAATGTGAAAGTAGCCTTAGGCAGTCCCACCAAAATCTGCGTCATCGGCCAACATTAGTCTAATTTGTATATGGCCAGCCTGAATAATTTATTCAGGGAATTCATCTTTCATATGTGGAGGTGGGAAGGATTTCAGTCCCTCATTTGTGGTTCAATGGCAGATTCTGTTTTTACCTTATTCTGGATCAACGTACATCATTAATTTGTTTAACCTGATGACCTTTTGTCTTGTTCCTCAGCCTCAACAACCATATTATGTCATAATCTCTGGCTCAGCTAGTTTGCTTTAATCATTTCAGATTACAAACTCCAGTATTAGCTTTATGACTCTTAAAAGTCACTGATGTTGAGCTACCAAATAATCCTGTTAAGGATTTGTCAAATTGCAGTTGATCCGTTGAGTAGCTGGTGAGTGTTTTTTTTTTTGTATAAGATAACACAAGACAGATGAGCGAATTACTTGAGCCGCGTTTCAGTGGTTGGATAGTGTTGTGTATATGAACTTGTATTGCTCACCAGAAGATATGATGTCAAGTAACTAGGAGTCATTAAAGTTCTGAACAGTAGGACAAAAAGTTAGAAGTAGGGAAGATCCAGAAAATAATACCAAGACAACACAAAAAGTCCTTTAATGTGGTATCCAGTCCTAATTCACAAACATGGAGCCAAAAAACAATATTATACGACCTCTAAGTGGCTACTTCTAGCCCACTGCAGCATGCTTCAGTGGTGGCCAACATTCCAAGATCAATCCATGTCTATATTAATACTTTTGTTTATAGGTTTGAGTCTAACCAGGATTTCTCCGTTTCAGATGTGCTTTTTGAGCAGCCAGATCTAAGTGATCTACCATGAAAATAGGGAAAGACGTCTTTTACATGTCCCCTTTTGAGATGCTTTGGTTACCCCCATAGCAGTGATAGCTGCAGGGAACTGCACTTGCTCCACAGCCATGTTGTCTTCATATACAGTTGCAAGAAAAAGTATGTGAACCCTTAAGAATGATATGGATTTCTGCACAAATTGGTCATAAAATGTGATCTGATCTTCATCTAAGTCACAACAATAGACAATCACAGTCTGCTTAAACTAATAACACACAAAGAATTAAATACTACCATGTTTTTTATTGAACACACCATGTGAACATTCACAGTGCAGGTGTAAAAAGTATGTGAATCCCTAGACTAAATTACATCTTCAAGAGCTAATTTGAGTGAGGTGTCAGCCAACTGGAGTCCAATCAATGAGATGAGATTGGAGGTGTTAGTTACAGCTGCCCTATAAAAAACACACACCAGTTCTGGGTTTGCTTTTCACAAGAAACATTGCCTGATGTGAATAATGCCTCGCACAAAAGAGCTCTTAGAAGACCTACAATTAAAAATTGTTGACGTGCATGAAGCTGGAAAGGGTTATAAAAGCATCTCCAAAAGCCTTGCTGTTTCAGTCCACGGTAAGACAAATTGTCTATAAATGGAGAAAGTTCAGCACTGCTGCTACTCTCCCTAGGAGTGGCCATCCTGTAAAGATGACTGCAAGACCACAGCACAGACTGCTCAATGAGGTGAAGAAGAATCCTAGAGTGTTAGCTAAAGACTTACAAAAGTCTCTGGCATTTGCTAACATCCCTGTTAGCGAATCTACGATACGTAAAACACTAAACTAGAATGTATTTCATGGGAGGAAACCACAGAGGAAGCCACTGCTGTCCAAAAAAAAGTTGCTGCACATTTACAGTTTGCACAAGAGCACCTGGATGTTGCAAGCAGTACTGGCAAAATATTCTGTGGACAGGTGAAACCAAAGTTGAGTTGTTTGGAAAAAACACACAACACTATGTGTGGAGAAAAAGAGGCACAGCACACCAACATCAAAACCTCATCCCCACTGTGAAGTGTGGTGGTGGGGGCATCATGGTTTGGGGCTGCGTTGCTGCGTCAGGGCCTGGACGGATTGCTATCATCGAAGGAAAAATAAATTCCCAAGTTTATCAAGACATTTTGAAGGAGAAATAAGGCCATCTGTCCACCAGCTGAAGCTCAACAGAAGATGGATGTTGCAACAGGACAACAACCCAAAGCATAGAAGTAAAACAACAACAAAATGTCTTAAACAGAGTAAAATACGCCTTCTGGAGTGGCCCAGTCAGAGTCCTGACCTATACCCAATTGAGATACTGTGGCATGACCTCAAAAAAGCTATTCACACCAGACATTCCAAGAATATTGCTGAACTGAAACAGTTCTGTAAAGAGGAATGGTCAAGAATTACTCCTGACCGTTGTGCACGTCTGATCTGCAACTACAGGAAATGTTTGGTTGAAGTTATTGCTGCCAAAGGAGGTTTAACCAGTTATTAAATCCAAGGGTTCACATACTTTTTCCACCTGCACTGTGAATGTTTACATGGTGTGTTCAATAAAAACATGGTAACATTTAATTATTTGTGTGTTATTAGTTTAAGCAGACTGTGATTGTCTATTGTTGTGTCTTAGATGAAGATTAGATCACATTTTATGACCAATTTGTGCAGAAACCCATATATTTCCAAAGGGTTCACATACTTTTTCTTGCAACTGTATGCCCATGCTCCCCTTCCTCTCTCCTCTGAGTTGAAGTGTCAGGGAGTAGGGATGAGCGAACTCGAACTGTATAGTTCGGGTTCGTACCGAATTTTGGGGTGTCCGTGACACGGACCCGAACCCGGACATTTTCGTAAAAGTCCGGGTTCGGGTTCGGTGTTCGTCGCTTTCTTGGCGCTTTTGTGACGCTTTCTTGGCGCTTTTTGAAAGGCTGCAAAGCAGCCAATCAACAAGCGTCATACTACTTGCCCCAAGAGGCCATCACAGCCATGCCTACTATTGGCATGGCTGTGATTGGCCAGAGCACCATGTGACCCAGCCTCTATTTAAGCTGGAGTCACATAGCGCCGCCCGTCACTCTGCTCTGATTAGCGTAGGGAGAGGTTGCGGCTGCGACAGTAGGGCGAGATTAGGCAGATTAACTCCTCCAAAGGACTTGATTAACTGATCGATCTGCAGCTGTGGATCATTGAGCTGCTGATCCTCAATTGCTCACTGTTTTTAGGCTGCCCAGACCGTTTGTCAGTCACATTTTTCTGGGGTGATCGGCGGCCATTTTGTGTCTTGTGGTGCGCCAGCACAAGCTGCGACCAAGTGCATTTAACCCTCAATGGTGTGGTTGTTTTTTGGCTAAAGCCTACATCAGGGTGAAGCTGTCACACCAAGTGCATTTAACCAGCAATAGTCTGTTCATTTTTTGGCCATATACAAAATCAGGGGCAAGCTGCGCCTGTCACCAAGTGCATTTAACCCTCAATGGTGTGGTTGTTTTTTGGCTAAAGCCTACATCAGGGTGAAGCTGTCACACCAAGTGCATTTAACCAGCAATAGTCTGTTCATTTTTTGGCCATATACAAAATCAGGGGCAAGCTGCGCCTGTCACCAAGTGCATTTAACCCTCAATGGTGTGGTTGTTTTTTGGCTAAAGCCTACATCAGGGTGAAGCTGTCACACCAAGTGCATTTAACCAGCAATAGTCTGTTCATTTTTTGGCCATATACAAAATCAGGGGCAAGCTGCGCCTGTCACCAAGTGCATTTAACCCTCAATGGTGTGGTTGTTTTTTGGCTAAAGCCTACATCAGGGTGAAGCTGTCACACCAAGTGCATTTAACCAGCAATAGTCTGTTCATTTTTTGGCCATATACAAAATCAGGGGCAAGCTGCGCCTGTCACCAAGTGCATTTAACCCTCAATGGTGTGGTTGTTTTCTGGCTAAAGCCTACATCAGGGTGAAGCTGTCACACCAAGTGCATTTAACCAGCAATAGTCTGTTTATTTTTTGGCCATATACTACATCAGGGGCAAGCTGCGCCCGTCACCAAGTGCATTTAACCCTCAGTAGTGTGGTTGGTCAAGCTGTGACACCAAGTGCATTTAACCAGCAATAGTCTGTTCATTTTTTGGCCATATACTACATCAGGGGCAAGCTGCGCCCGTCACCAAGTGCATTTAACCAGCAATAGTGTGGTTATTTTTTGGCCATATCCCAGTCTAATTCTGTCACTAAATCCATACCGGTCACCCAGCGCCTAAATACTAGGCCTCAAATTTATATCCCGCTAAATCTCTCGTTACCGCTGTCCTGTTGTAGCTGGGAAAGTTATTTAGTGTCCGTCAAAGCACATTTTTTGTTCTGGGTTGAAGTACAATTCCCAATTTAGCAATTTCATAATTTAGTGGTTTCTGCTATATCAGAGCTATTTGAAATCTATCCCTAAAAGGGTATATAATATTCAAGGTGCACATTGGGTCATTCAGAATAACTTCACACACACCCGCTACTGTGTATTTCAAGTCTAATTCTGTCACTAAACCCATACCTGTCACCCAGCGCCTAAATACTAGGCCTCAAATTTATATCCTGCTAAATCTCTCGTTACCGCTGTCCTGTTGTAGCTGGGAAAGTTATTTAGTGTCCGTCAAAGCACATTTTTGTTCTGGGTTGAAGTACAATTCCCAATTTAGCAATTTCATAATTTAGTGGTTTCTGCTATATCAGAGCTATTTGAAATCTATCCCTAAAAGGGTATATAATATTCAAGGTGCACATTGGGTCATTCAGAATAACTTCACACACACCCGCTACTGTGTATTTTCAAGTCTAATTCTGTCACTAAACCCATACCTGTCACCCAGCGCCTAAATACTAGGCCTCAAATTTATATCCTGCTAAATCTCTCGTTACCGCTGTCCTGTTGTAGCTGGGAAAGTTATTTAGTGTCCGTCAAAGCACATTTTTTGTTCTGGGTTGAAATACAATTCCCAATTTAGCAATTTCATAATTTAGTGGTTTCTGCTATATCAGAGCTATTTGAAATCTATCCCTAAAAGGGTATATAATATTGAAGGTGCACATAGGGTCATTCAGAATAACTTCACACACACCCGCTACTGTGTATTTCCAAGTCTAATTCTGTCACTAAACCCATACCTGTCACCCAGCGCCTAAATACTAGGCCTCAAATTTATATCCCGCTAAATCTCTCGTTACCGCTGTCCTGTTGTAGCTGGGAAAGTTATTTAGTGTCCGTCAAAGCACATTTTTTGTTCTGGGTTGAAGTACAATTCCCAATTTAGCAATTTCATAATTTAGTGGTTTCTGCTATATCAGAGCTATTTGAAATCTATCCCTAAAAGGGTATATAATATTCAAGGTGCACATTGGGTCATTCAGAATAACTTCACACACACCCGCTACTGTGTATTTCCAAGTCTAATTCTGTCACTAAACCCATACCTGTCACCCAGCGCCTAAATACTAGGCCTCAAATTTATATCCTGCTAAATCTCTCGTTACCGCTGTACTGTTGTTGCTGGGAAAGATTATTTAGTGTCCGTCAAAGCACATTTTTTGTTCTGGGTTGAAGTACAATTCCCAATTTAGCAATTTCATAATTTAGTGGTTTCTGCTATATCAGAGCTATTTGAAATCTATCCCTAAAAGGGTATATAATATTCAAGGTGCACATTGGGTCATTCAGAATAACTTCACACACACCCGCTACTGTGTATTTCCAAGTCTAATTCTGTCACTAAACCCATACCTGTCACCCAGCGCCTAAATACTAGGCCTCAAATTTATATCCTGCTAAATCTCTCGTTACCGCTGTCCTGTTGTAGCTGGGAAAGTTATTTAGTGTCCGTCAAAGCACATTTTTTGTTCTGGGTTGAAATACAATTCCCAATTTAGCAATTTCATAATTTAGTGGTTTCTGCTATATCAGAGCTATTTGAAATCTATCCCTAAAAGGGTATATAATATTGAAGGTGCACATAGGGTCATTCAGAATAACTTCACACACACCCGCTACTGTGTATTTCCAAGTCTAATTCTGTCACTAAACCCATACCTGTCACCCAGCGCCTAAATACTAGGCCTCAAATTTATATCCCGCTAAATCTCTCGTTACCGCTGTCCTGTTGTGGCTGGGAAAGTTATTTAGTGTCCGTCAAAGCACATTTTTTGTTCTGGGTTGAAATACAATTCCCAATTTAGCAATTTCATAATTTAGTCGTTTCTGCTATATCAGAGCTATTTGAAATCTATCCCTAAAAGGGTAGATCATATTGAAGGTGCACATAGGGTCATTCAGAATAACTTCACACACACGCTTCTGTGCATTTCCAAGTCTAATTCTGTCACTAAATCCATACCGGTCACCCAGCGCCTAAATACTAGGCCTCAAATTTATATCCCGCTGAATTTGAATACAATACATTGGGCCAAATAATATATTTGTTGTTGTGGTGAACCATAACAATGAGAAAAACATCTAGTAAGGGACGCGGACGTGGACATGGTCGTGGTGGTGTTAGTGGACCCTCTGGTGCTGGGAGAGGACGTGGCCGTTCTGCCACATCCACACGTCCTAGTGTACCAACTACCTCAGGTCCCAGTAGCCGCCAGAATTTACAGCGATATATGGTGGGGCCCAATGCCGTTCTAAGGATGGTAAGGCCTGAGCAGGTACAGGCATTAGTCAATTGGGTGGCCGACAGTGGATCCAGCACGTTCACATTATCTCCCACCCAGTCTTCTGCAGAAAGCGCACAGATGGCGCCTGAAAACCAACCCCATCAGTCTGTCACATCACCCCCATGCATACCAGGGAAACTGTCTCAGCCTCAAGTTATGCAGCAGTCTCTTATGCTGTTTGAAGACTCCGCTGGCAGGGTTTCCCAAGGGCATCCACCTAGCCCTTCCCCAGCGGTGAAAGACATAGAATGCACTGACGCACAACCACTTATGTTTCCTGATGATGAGGACATGGGAATACCACCTCAGCATGTCTCTGATGATGACGAAACACAGGTGCCAACTGCTGCGTCTTTCTGCAGTGTGCAGACTGAACAGGAGGTCAGGGATCAAGACTGGGTGGAAGACGATGCAGGGGACGATGAGGTCCTAGACCCCACATGGAATGAAGGTCGTGCCACTGACTTTCACAGTTCGGAGGAAGAGGCAGTGGTGAGACCGAGCCAACAGCGTAGCAAAAGAGGGAGCAGTGGGCAAAAGCAGAACACCCGCCGCCAAGAGACTCCGCCTGCTACTGACCGCCGCCATCTGGGACCGAGCACCCCAAAGGCAGCTTCAAGGAGTTCCCTGGCATGGCACTTCTTCAAACAATGTGCTGACGACAAGACCCGAGTGGTTTGCACGCTGTGCCATCAGAGCCTGAAGCGAGGCATTAACGTTCTGAACCTGAGCACAACCTGCATGACCAGGCACCTGCATGCAAAGCATGAACTGCAGTGGAGTAAACACCTTAAAACCAAGGAAGTCACTCAGGCTCCCCCTGCTACCTCTTCTGCTGCTGCCGCCTCGGCCTATTCTGCTGCTGCCGCCTCGGCCTCTTCCTCCGCCTCTGGAGGAACGTTGGCACCTGCCGCCCAGCAAACAGGGGATGTACCACCAACACCACCACCACCACCTCCGTCACCAAGCGTCTCAACCATGTCACACGCCAGCGTTCAGCTCTCCATCTCACAAACATTTGATAGAAAGCGTAAATTCCCACCTAGCCACCCTCGATCCCTGGCCCTGAATGCCAGCATTTCTAAACTACTGGCCTATGAAATGCTGTCATTTAGGCTGGTGGACACAGACAGCTTCAAACAGCTCATGTCGCTTGCTGTCCCACAGTATGTTGTTCCCAGCCGGCACTACTTCTCCAAGAGAGCCGTGCCTTCCCTGCACAACCAAGTATCCGATAAAATCAAGTGTGCACTGCGCAACGCCATCTGTGGCAAGGTCCACCTAACCACAGATACGTGGACCAGTAAGCACGGCCAGGGACGCTATATCTCCCTAACTGCACACTGGGTAAATGTAGTGGCAGCTGGGCCCCAGGCGGAGAGCTGTTTGGCGCACGTCCTTCCGCCGCCAAGGATCGCAGGGCAACATTCTTTGCCTCCTGTTGCCACCTCCTCCTTCTCGGCTTCCTCCTCCTCTTCTTCCACCTGCTCATCCAGTCAGCCACACACCTTCACCACCAACTTCAGCACAGCCCGGGGTAAACGTCAGCAGGCCATTCTGAAACTCATATGTTTGGGGGACAGGCCCCACACCGCACAGGAGTTGTGGCGGGGTATAGAACAACAGACCGACGAGTGGTTGCTGCCGGTGAGCCTCAAGCCCGGCCTGGTGGTGTGTGATAATGGGCGAAATCTCGTTGCAGCTCTGGGACTAGCCAATTTGACGCACATCCCTTGCTTGGCGCATGTGCTGAATTTGGTGGTGCAGAAGTTCATTCACAACTACCCCGACATGTCAGAGCTGCTGCATAAAGTGCGGGCCGTCTGTTCGCGCTTCCGGCGTTCACATCCTGCTGCTGCTCGCCTGTCTGCAGCTACAGCGTAACTTCGGCCTTCCCGCTCACCGCCTCATATGCGACGTGCCCACCAGGTGGAACTCCACCTTGCACATGCTGGACAGACTGTGCGAGCAGCAGCAGGCCATAGTGGAGTTTCAGCTGCAGCACGCACGGGTCAGTCGCACTACAGAACAGCACCACTTCACCACCAATGACTGGGCCTCCATGCGAGACCTGTGTGCCCTGTTGCGCTGTTTCGAGTACTCCACCAACATGGCCAGTGGCGATGACACCGTTATCAGCGTTACAATACCACTTCTATGTCTCCTTGAGAAAACACTTAGGGCGATGATGGAAGAGGAGGTGGCCCAGGAGGAGGAGGAGGAGGAGGAGGAAGAGGGGTCATTTTTAGCACTTTCAGGCCAGTCTCTTCGAAGTGACTCAGAGGGAGGTTTTTGGCAACAGCAGAGGCCAGGTACAAATGTGGCCAGCCAGGGCCCACTACTGGAGGACGAGGAGGACGAGGATGAGGAGGAGGTGGAGGAGGATGAGGATGAAGCATGGTCACAGCGGGGTGGCACCCAACGCAGCTCGGGTCCATCACTGGTGCGTGGCTGGGGGGAAAGGCAGGACGATGACGATACGCCTCCCACAGAGGACAGCTTGTCCTTATCCCTGGGCAGCCTGGCACACATGAGCGACTACATGCTGCAGTGCCTGCGCAACGACAGCAGAGTTGCCCACATTTTAACCTGTGCGGACTACTGGGTTGCCACCCTGCTGGATCCACGCTACAAAGACAATGTGCCCACCTTACTTCCTGCACTGGAGCGTGATAGGAAGATGCGCGAGTACAAGCGCACGTTGGTAGACGCGCTACTGAGAGCATTCCCAAATGTCACAGGGGAACAAGTGGAAGCCCAAGGCCAAGGCAGAGGAGGAGCAAGAGGTCGCCAAGGCAGCTGTGTCACGGCCAGCTCCTCTGAGGGCAGGGTTAGCATGGCAGAGATGTGGAAAACTTTTGTCAACACGCCACAGCTAACTGCACCACCACCTGATACGCAACGTGTTAGCAGGAGGCAACATTTCACTAACATGGTGGAACAGTACGTGTGCACACCCCTCCACGTACTGACTGATGGTTCGGCCCCATTCAACTTCTGGGTCTCTAAATTGTCCACGTGGCCAGAGCTAGCCTTTTATGCCTTGGAGGTGCTGGCCTGCCCGGCAGCCAGCGTTTTGTCTGAACGTGTATTCAGCACGGCAGGGGGCGTCATTACAGACAAACGCAGCCGCCTGTCTACAGCCAATGTGGACAAGCTGACGTTCATAAAAATGAACCAGGCATGGATCCCACAGGACCTGTCCGTCCCTTGTCCAGATTAGACATTAACTACCTCCCCATAACCATATATTATTGGACTCCAGGGCACTTCCTCATTCAATCCTATTTTTATTTTCATTTTACCATTATATTGCAAGGCTACCCAAAGTTGAATGAACCTCTCCTCTGCCTGTGTGCTAGGCCTAAATATATGCCAATGGATTGTTGCAGTGGTGGCTGACGTGAAGCCTCATTCTCTGCTATGACATGCAGACTGATTCTCTGGTGACATGAAGCCAGATTGTCTGTTACGGGACCTCTCTCCTCTGCCTGGGTGCTGGGCCTGAATTTATGACAATGGACTGTTGCAGTGGTGGGTGACGTGAAGCCTGATTCTCTGCTATGACATGCAGACTGATTCTCTGGTGACATGAAGCCAGATCCTCTGTTACGGGACCTCTCTCCTCTGCCTGGGTGCTGGGCCTAAATTTATGAAAATGGACTGTTGCAGTGGTGGGTGACGTGAAGCCTCATTCTCTGCTATGACATGCAGACTGATTCTCTGCTGACATGAAGCCAGATCGTCTGTTACGGGACCTCTCTCCTCTGCCTGGGTGCTGGGCCTAAATTTATGAAAATGGACTCTTACAGTGGTGGGTGACGTGAAGCCTGATTCTCTGCTATGACATGAAGACTGATTCTCTGCTGACATGAAGCCAGATCCTCTGTTACGGGACCTCTCTCCTCTGCCTGGGTGCTGGGCCTAAATATCTGACAATGGACTGTTGCATTGGTGGCTGACGTGAAGCCTGATTCTCTGCTATGATATGAAGACTGATTCTCTGCTGACATGAAGCCAGATTGTCTGTTACGGGACCTCTCTCCTCTGCCTGTGTGCTAGGCCTAAATATATGCCAATGGATTGTTGCAGTGGTGGCTGACGTGAAGCCTGATTCTCTGCTATGACATGCAGACTGATTCTCTGGTGACATGAAGCCAGATCCTCTGTTACGGGACCTCTCTCCTCTGCCTGGGTGCTGGGCCTAAATTTATGAAAATGGACTGTTGCAGTGGTGGGTGACGTGAAGCCTGATTCTCTGCTATGACATGCAGACTGATTCTCTGGTGACATGAAGCCAGATCCTCTGTTACGGGACCTCTCTCCTCTGCCTGGGTGCTGGGCCTAAATATCTGACAATGGACTGTTGCATTGGTGGCTGACGTGAAGCCTGATTCTCTGCTATGACATGCAGACTAATTCTCTGCTGACATGAAGCCAGATTGTCTGTTACGGGACCTCTCTCCTCTGCCTGGGTGCTGGGCCTAAATTTATGAAAATGGACTGTTGCAGTGGTGGGTGACGTGAAGCCTGATTCTCTGCTATGACATGAAGACTGATTCTCTCCTGACATGAAGCCAGATTGTCTGTTACGGGACCTCTCTCCTCTGCCTGGGTGCTGGGCCTAAATTTATGAAAATGGACTGTTACAGTGGTGGGTGACGTGAAGCCTGATTCTCTGCTATGATATGAAGACTGATTCTCTGCTGACATGAAGCCAGATTGTCTGTTACGGGACCTCTCTCCTCTGCCTGGGTGCTGGGCCTAAATTTATGAAAATGGACTCTTACAGTGGTGGGTGACGTGAAGCCTGATTCTCTGCTATGACATGAAGACTGATTCTCTGCTGACATGAAGCCAGATCCTCTGTTACGGGACCTCTCTCCTCTGCCTGGGTGCTGGGCCTAAATATCTGACAATGGACTGTTGCATTGGTGGCTGACGTGAAGCCTGATTCTCTGCTATGATATGAAGACTGATTCTCTGCTGACATGAAGCCAGATTGTCTGTTACGGGACCTCTCTCCTCTGCCTGTGTGCTAGGCCTAAATATATGCCAATGGATTGTTGCAGTGGTGGCTGACGTGAAGCCTGATTCTCTGCTATGACATGCAGACTGATTCTCTGGTGACATGAAGCCAGATCCTCTGTTACGGGACCTCTCTCCTCTGCCTGGGTGCTGGGCCTAAATTTATGAAAATGGACTGTTGCAGTGGTGGGTGACGTGAAGCCTGATTCTCTGCTATGACATGCAGACTGATTCTCTGCTGACATGAAGCCAGATCCTCTGTTACGGGACCTCTCTCCTCTGCCTGGGTGCTGGGCCTAAATATCTGACAATGGACTGTTGCATTGGTGGCTGACGTGAAGCCTGATTCTCTGCTATGATATGAAGACTGATTCTCTGCTGACATGAAGCCAGATTGTCTGTTACGGGACCTCTCTCCTCTGCCTGTGTGCTAGGCCTAAATATATGCCAATGGATTGTTGCAGTGGTGGCTGACGTGAAGCCTGATTCTCTGCTATGACATGCAGACTGATTCTCTGGTGACATGAAGCCAGATCCTCTGTTACGGGACCTCTCTCCTCTGCCTGGGTGCTGGGCCTAAATTTATGAAAATGGACTGTTGCAGTGGTGGGTGACGTGAAGCCTGATTCTCTGCTATGACATGAAGACTGATTCTCTGCTGACATGAAGCCAGATCCTCTGTTACGGGACCTCTCTCCTCTGCCTGGGTGCTGGGCCTAAATATCTGACAATGGACTGTTGCATTGGTGGCTGACGTGAAGCCTGATTCTCTGCTATGATATGAAGACTGATTCTCTGCTGACATGAAGCCAGATTGTCTGTTACGGGACCTCTCTCCTCTGCCTGTGTGCTAGGCCTAAATATATGCCAATGGATTGTTGCAGTGGTGGCTGACGTGAAGCCTGATTCTCTGCTATGACATGCAGACTGATTCTCTGGTGACATGAAGCCAGATCCTCTGTTACGGGACCTCTCTCCTCTGCCTGGGTGCTGGGCCTAAATTTATGAAAATGGACTGTTGCAGTGGTGGGTGACGTGAAGCCTGATTCTCTGCTATGACATGCAGACTGATTCTCTGGTGACATGAAGCCAGATCCTCTGTTACGGGACCTCTCTCCTCTGCCTGGGTGCTGGGCCTAAATTTATGAAAATGGACTGTTGCAGTGGTGGGTGACGTGAAGCCTCATTCTCTGCTATGACATGCAGACTGATTCTCTGCTGACATGAAGCCAGATTGTCTGTTACGGGACCTCTCTCCTCTGCCTGTGTGCTAGGCCTAAATATATGCCAATGGATTGTTGCAGTGGTGGCTGACGTGAAGCCTGATTCTCTGCTATGACATGCAGACTGATTCTCTGGTGACATGAAGCCAGATCCTCTGTTACGGGACCTCTCTCCTCTGCCTGGGTGCTGGGCCTAAATTTATGAAAATGGACTGTTGCAGTGGTGGGTGACGTGAAGCCTGATTCTCTGCTATGACATGCAGACTGATTCTCTGGTGACATGAAGCCAGATCCTCTGTTACGGGACCTCTCTCCTCTGCCTGGGTGCTGGGCCTAAATTTATGAAAATGGACTGTTGCAGTGGTGGGTGACGTGAAGCCTCATTCTCTGCTATGACATGCAGACTGATTCTCTGCTGACATGAAGCCAGATTGTCTGTTACGGGACCTCTCTCCTCTGCCTGGGTGCTGGGCCTGAATTTATGACAATGGACTGTTGCAGTGGTGGCTGACGTGAAGCCTGATTCTCTGCTATGATATGAAGACTGATTCTCTGCTGACATGAAGCCAGATTGTCTGTTACGGGACCTCTCTCCTCTGCCTGGGTGCCGGGGCCTAAATATCTGAGAATGGACTGTTCCAGTGGTGGGTGACGGGAAGCCAGATTCTCTGCTATGGAACCTCTCTCCAATTGATTTTGGTTAATTTTTATTTATTTAATTTTTATTTTAATTAATTTCCCTATCCACATTTGTTTGCAGGGGATTTACCTACATGTTGCTGCCTTTTGCAGCCCTCTAGCCCTTTCCTGGGCTGTTTTACAGCCGTTTTAGTGCCGAAAAGTTCGGGTCCCCATTGACTTCAATGGGGTTCGGGACGAAGTTCGGATCGGGTTCGGATCCCGAACCCGAACATTTCCGGGATGTTCGGCCGAACTTCTCGAACCCGAACATCCAGGTGTTCGCTCAACTCTATCAGGGAGTAACGGTTAATATCAAAAGTCTCCATGAAACTTGCCTGTGAGCATGTAACTAGAAAAGATGGGTGATTGAAAAACAAATGTATAACGAAAACAAACATAGACCTAAATTTAAAGGCTGTGTTTACCTTCGGAGGCAGTTTTTTTTTATGATTGTATTTTACAAAATTTTGGCTAAAAATCATATTTTCAATTGGCCTTCATTAAAAATATTGAGCCGTTCTGTCCGGGTCATCTAATAAACCTTACCTCTAAACTACTACGTGGTCATCAACACTTATTTATTTATTTTTTTTAACAAATATCTGTTTATTGGTTTTACAATAATCGAGTAAGTATCAATTGGCAGATTACAGGTATATCAGGAAGCAGCCTTAACAATATCTGATGTTACAGAGAAAATATACCTATATATGAACAGGTACAGATACAAGTACAAACCCACAAATTGTTTCCATTCGGGGATCATAAATCATAAAGACATGATCATATTACATTCATATGGCCCTATCTTGAGGCATAGTTAAGTTGGCTAGGTATATAAGGTGTATATAGAGTGTTTACCCCAGGAAGCTCGGGTGGGGATCGTTAATTTACGAACAAAATAACTAACCAGCGGAGGTACATAACTTCCTCCAAACTGCACTCAGAACGCAAGGCAGGAATTAGGTCGTTAGTATCAACACTTATTTAAGCCACTTCCCAAACTGACAGGAAAGAGAGAAAATCCACAGGCTGCTACTAGAGCATTTCAGCTATGTACAGAAAAAATGGTTCTATATTTTTAATGAAGACCAATTTGAAAATAATATTTTTAGCTCAAAATGAGTACAATGCCATAATTAAAAAAGCCCCCCCCCAAGGTATACATACAGTAGCCTTTAAGGGCTTATTTTTTGAAAATAACACCCTTGATAGCTCTAAAAAAGACCACCGCTTTGAGAAGACCACACTATCTGTAACAGATTTTTTCTTTGAGCCCCACCCTACTAGGAGACCATTTTTTTTTCAATGCAATTTAGGATGGTCACCTCGGGATGGTTTCACTGTATACATAATTGCTGATTGAATGTATATATACAATAGTAAGTAGATTGGAAAGACTATTTTAACATGACATTTGTTTCCATATAGGTCTGGTTACACTTTTTTGTTTTGAAAAGCAATGGGGGTTACTTAAGTCCATGTACCTAGTAACACTTTGTGCTCGCTGAGAATACTGTCAGCACTTGCAGTATAACACGCTGCAGACGGAGCTGAAAATAGACTCTATCAAGCCTCCCCTTTATCAGAGAATATGCTCAGCTTTTGCCATTAGAAAACGTCAACAATACAACCACAGATCTGTATGTCCGGTCCAATCACTTTTTATTAGATCTGATCTTCTGTCAGGTAATCTCGGCCAGTCATAAATAATAAATTCAGTAATTTGGGTAAACTGTCTTAATTAGCTTTGTAATCCCAATTTCCAGAGGGATGGACCAATAAGCCACATTATGCACAGGCTATGGGGCAGAAAACGAAGAAATGTGCTTTAAGCGAAGGAAAGCTTAGCTGGAGGTTTGACCTAAATATTGGCTTCCTTATCGGTTTTTATTGAAGAGATCCAGTGATGTATGAAGATTTACTTGCAGGCAATGCTCCCTGGGAAGAGAAAATACAAATTATCTTTCTTCTACCTCATATCAGCCAAACCAGGGACTTCTCCAGGAGACATCCAGTTGAGCTAATGTCCCCATAATGTGCCAGTATAAAATACCCCTATATAGTGCCCCAGTAAATTCCCCCATAGTGCTCCTCTCCCCCCTTCCTGCTAGTGCCCCCCATAATGTACCAGTATAAAAGTCCCCATATATAGTGCCCCAGTAGATTCCCCTCAGTGTCTGGCCTCTGATAGGCTGCCGGCCTAGTGTCCCTCATAATGCCCCCCAATAATGTGCCAGTACGTGTCCCCATAGATGCCCCCCCCATCATGTGCCAGTATCAAGTGCCTCTCCCCCCCCCACATGTCCCAGTATCATAGTGCCATCCCCCCCTCCCCCCCATGTGCTAGTATCAAGTGCCTCTCTCCTTCTCACCCCCATGTGCAAGTATCATAGTGCCAAACCCCCCCATGTGCCAGTATAAAGTGCCTCTCTCCCCCCCAAAAAGTGCCAGTATCATAGTGCCTAACTCACCCATGTGCCAGTATCAAGTGCCAACCCCCCCCCCCCCGCATGCCATTATCAAGTGCCTCTCTCCTCCCCCCCCCCCATGTCCCAGTATCATAGTGCCATCTCACCCCCCCCCCCCCCCACAAAAAAGTGCCAGTATCAAGTGCCTCTCTCCCTCCCCATGTGCCAGTATCAGGTGCCAACCCCTCTCCCTCCCCATGTGCCAGTATCAGGTGCCTCTCCCCCCCTCCATGTGCCAGTATCAGGTGCCAACCCCCCCTAGGTGCCAGTATCAAGTGCCTCTCCCCCCCCCCCCCCCATGTCCAAGCAATGCAGCCTTTATGGTTGTGTGGGTTAATGCTTTGCCTCTGGTACACTGATACATTGGAGGTTGTGGGTTTGAATCCCAGACACATCAGGAGACAGTAAGATTAGATCACATTAGCGAGGGGGCCTGGTCAGCCGCTGCTGCTGTGAAGGGGCCCTGAACTAACTTGAAAATAAACTGTCACACAGGCTGGGGCGCCGGGCCCCCTTGGCAGCCCAGGCCCCGAAGCAGCTGCTTCCCCTGCAGTTACGCCACTGGTCAGTACGATGGATCAGGAAATTGAAGTCGTCTTGGAAAAAAATCCAAAAGGGATATCATATTGTAGGTAGGTCTAAGTTGGCTGCAGATGGGGCCAACACAATTAGGCATGGTCACCAACCATCAGCTGTAGCCACATTGATTGTAGGGGGATCCAATGCAAAAATACTATGTAATACCCCTTTAAGACAATAGGACAGTGCTCAGTGACTCTTATATACAGCTCTTTAGTCAAACATGGAGCGCCAATATTTTATATGCAGCCCTACAGTGATATGTGGAGCCCATTCATTACAGATATTGTCCTATAGAAGACAAGCACCATAATGTATATATATATATATATATATATATATATATATATTATATGAAATCCGGCAGCACTCACTTTAGAGGTTATCAGGTGCAAGTGTCTCACCTTTGACCATAGGCTTGTATATTCAAGGAAAAATCAACGCAAAAATAGGCAACGTTTCAATCCCCTTCTGGGATCCTTCTCAAGCCAAGTGCCGCACTTGGCTTGAGAAGGATCCCGGAAGGGGATTGAAACGTTGCCTATTTTTGTGTCACATGTGCAAATAAAGACACTGCATTTTTTTTTTTACAAGATGAGTGCTGCGTTGATTTTTCCTTAATATGTGTGAAGGCAGTTTGCCTGGATTTGTGGGAGGGGCTGAGGTCCGCCTCCAGCCTATTTAGGGCACCCCCTTTACCTGGCTCCTGCACCGTCCGAGGTCTGAGCTTTGAAGGAGGAAGTCGCTGGTGGAGTTACTGGAGAGTTACCTGCGAGTTGCTGAGTCTTGGAAGTTTTGCGTTACTCGGTTCACTGTGGGTCACGTTTGCCCGGTATACTATGAGTCATCCATACGGTACAGCTGGGGCCTCACGGTTGCCCCCTGTACCGGCTCATTTCATTTCACCAAACTTTGCACTCATGTCACAAATTCTCGTTACAAGTCACTATCATTTCATGTCTGCGGTACAGCACAGGGCCTCACGGTTGCCCCCTGTACTAGCTCAATTCATTTCACTATTTTCATTTCAACCATGTCACAGTTTCACTCCAAGTCACGGTTTTCATGTCTGCCTCCATTTCCGGTCATGCATGCACGCGTACCACACCGCATCCCCACTCCTAGCACCACCAGCACATGTACCAGGTTCCCATGGCGGCCACCAACGCCGTTTCCCCTCCTCACCAACATCTCTCTCACACACATTCAGGTCACAATTTTCGTCACAGTCACCATCATTTCATGTCTAGCAGGCTTGTTCACATGAAGATTGGTCACACCACACCACCACTCCGGTCTGTACCCCTGCAGCAAGCAGGCTGGTTGTCTCCTGGGCTCACACCCCCCCCCCCATTCCTGCTCATTTCACATCATGCCTCCCCTCGTTCTCCCCACCGCTGCACCGGCCCGTCCCGCTGCTTCTCCTGCCGCACTGCCGATGGCGGCCGCCCGCGTCCCGGTCCCTGGTCTGCGCGCGCGCGGCCGGGGTACTGCGCATGCGCGGCGGCGCATGCGCGGTATCCCGACGGCCGTCCGCTGGTGCGGCTGGTGTGTGGGGAGGGGGCCGCCACAGGTCTGCTCGGCCCCGGTCCATACCACAATACTCTGCCCCAGGCTGCAGCCACTGCCCCCCTCCCACAGGCGGCGCAACCCAGGAGGGGCTCAGACTGTTCCCCATCACACCCACACCCCCCACCACACCAGGCCACAGCCCCCTTCATTTTAAAACCCGTCATTTCGCACCACAATAAAAATCCACACCATCTGTTACTTTTGTTGGATAAGTTGTTCCCCTCGCCCAGCTCAGCGGCACGCCCGCCCTCTCACAGTCACCAGTTGCTCACCGCAACCCGACTGCCCCACGCTCCCCCTCCACACACCACACCAGTACCACGGTCCCTCTCTTCCCCGCGTCTCCGTCCTCCTGCCACGCTGCCAATGGCGGATGCCGCGCGCGTGCGCTGTGCGGGGGGGAGGGGGAGCCGGGGGGTGCCGGGGGGTGCCGCACATACACCCCTGCACCAGGCACCTCAAGATTCGGCTACCGCTCCCCTCCATCAGCCAGCACATTCAGGAGGGGGGCGCCACATCCATGTACCAAAATCCACCGCAATAAAAACCTTAAACACTTCACACAACCACCAGAACAACCCGCATGGGAAAATAGAAACGAAAAAAGAAAAAAAGAAAAAAAATATATATATAAACCCGCCATATGGAAAAACAGAAAAACCCGTCCACATAAAAAAAAAAAAA
This sequence comes from Bufo gargarizans, assembly GCF_014858855.1. Taxonomy (NCBI): domain Eukaryota; kingdom Metazoa; phylum Chordata; class Amphibia; order Anura; family Bufonidae; genus Bufo; species Bufo gargarizans. Next base: position 26,256,403 of record NC_058081.1, read on the forward strand.
AAAAAAAACCGCCATATGGAAAAAAAAAAAAAAACCCGCCATAGGAAAAAAAAAAAAAAAAAAAAGCCGCCGTCTGCGAATCACACCTTCCTCCACGTCACGGGGGCTCATTTCGCACCACAATAAAAATCCACACCATTCAAACGCATCACACAATCACCAAAGAAACCCGCCATATGGAAAAAAAACAAAAAAAAAAAAAAACCCCCATGGAAAAAAAAAAAAAAAAAACCCATATGGAAAGGAAAAAAAAAAATAAAAAAAAAATTATTAAACCCGCCATATGAAAAGGAAAAAAAAAAATAAATAAATAAATAAATAATAATAATAAATAAAAAAAAAAAAAATTAATAAATCAATAAATCAATAAAAAAAAAAAATAAAAAAAAAAAATTTTATTTTTTTTTTTAAATTCTGCCATTAGTCGCCCACGCATGGCTTCTCCGTTTTAGTTTCACTCGCAGCACTCCGCCATTTGGTCCTACGCGGGTCTTCTCCGGTTTAGCACGCACCCACGACTCCACCATTAGTCTCCCACGCATGGTTTCTCCGGTTCAGTTGCACACATACGACCCCGCATTTGAGTCTCACGCCTGGCTCCGCCATTAGAGTCTCTCGCGCATGGCTTTCTCCATTTTAGTGTTTCACATACAAATCCGCCATTAGTCTCACACATGGCTTCTCCGTTTCAGTTTTCACACATAACGCCGCCATTAGAGTCCCTCACGCATTGCTTCGCCGGTTAGTTGCACACACATTTCTCCGCCATTACAGACTCTCACGCATTACTTCGCCGTTCTAGGTTACACACAATTCTCCGCCATTACAGACTCTCACGCATTACTTCGCCGTTTTAGTTACACACAATTCTCCACCATTACAGACTCTCACGCATTACTTCGCCGTTTTAGTTACACACAATTCTCCGCCATTTCAGACTCTCACGCATTACTTCGCCGTTTAGTTTCCCACACATTTCTCCGCCATTACAGACTCTCACGCATTACTTCGCCGTTTTAGTTACACACAATTCTCCGCCATTACAGACTCTCACGCATCACTTTGCCGTGTTAGGTTACACATATGACTCTGCCATTAGTCTCACGCATGGCTTCTCCGTTGGTGTCACACATATGGCTTCGCCAGTAGAATCTCTCACGCACGGCTCTGCCATTAGAGTCTCTCACGCATGGCTTCTCCGCATTTACACATATGGCTCCGCCATTAGTCTCTCACGCATGGCTCCGCCATTAAAGTCTCTCACGCATGGCTTCTCCGTATTAATTTCACACACATGACCCCGCCATTAGAGCCTCTCACGCATGGCTTCTCCGTATTATTTTTACACGAATGGCTCCGCCATTAGCGTCTCTCACGCATGGCTTCTCCGTATTAATGTTCATACATATGGCTCCGCCATTAGAGTCTCACGCATGGCTTCTCCGCATATATCTCATACACATGACCCCGCCATTAGAGTCTCTCACGCATGGCTCCGCCATTAGAGTCTCTCACGCATGGCTTCTCCGTATTAATTTCACACACACGACCCCGCCATTAGAGTCTCTCACGCATGGCTTCGCCATTAGAGTCTCTCACGCATGGCTTCTCCGTATTAATTTCACACACACGACCCCGCCATTAGAGTCTCTCACGCATGGCTTCGCCATTAGAGTCTCTCACGCATGGCTTCTCCGTATTCAATTTCACACACACGACCCCGCCATTAGAGTCTCTCACGCATGGCTCCGCCATTAGAGTCTCTCACGCATGGCTTCTCTGTCAACTTTCACACATATGGCTCTGCCATTAGAGTCTCACGTATCGCTTCCCCATTCAAATTCCACACACATAACTCCGCCAGTCGAGGCCGGCTGCGTGGTCCCACAACCAGCAGGTTCCATGTCTTTTCTGCCTTCAGACCCGCTCGCATGGCTCGGTCATCTGTGGCTTGCAATACATTATCTTGTGGTGACTCGCACGCATGGCTTGCGCCATTAGAGTCTCCCTCACGTTATCATTTTCTCTGACTTTTAATTTCTAGGTTGTCAGATTCCTCCTGGGGCACAACATCACCCCCCCTTTTGTCATGTCTTCTCTTCTGGGGTTGCTTCTTTTTGCCACCTTAAACTCAAATGTCATACAACGCCATCATACTCCATCTCACTGGCATTTTACACCACATGCAAATCTTACACCCTAATAACATCAGTTGCGTGGCCTCTCACCAGATCAAAACCATACTCAGAGGTTTTCGGAAGCGGAACCCACACGTCCTGCCCAGAGGCTACCCGTTAACAATCATATTTTCGAGGCATCATCTGAATTACTAGACGCCAAGCCTTCTGAAGCAGATACCAACTCCATCCTCAAAACAGAAATTTACTTGGCCTTTTACGGTTCCTGAGGCCCGGGGAATTCACCACAACCTACACGACCCAAGCCACACCTTGTCTTCTTGTCTCCCACTTGGCAAACACATGGATCATTACGTCCTGACCTTACCTCACTCCAAGAGTAGTCAGCACTTACCCGTCAACATTTCATATCACCCCACGCACAACAGATGGTGTCCAGTCAGGGTTCTGGATGCTTACAGACAACGTCACAAGTTCTACCCTCTCAACCGCTACTTCACTACATGGTTCGGTACTCACCACCACCACCTTCATGACCCTTGTCAGGTCATCCCTCACACAACTGGGCCTCACGCAGCCAACTACTCAGGGCACTCCTTTCGCTTTGGAGCCGCATCCACGGCCTCCAGTGCCAACGCCCCTACTCATGTCATCGGGAATTGGGGCGCTGGAAGTCATCCGCTTACTCGCGATACATTCCCAATCCAACACAAGAGTTAAGAGATACTTTCCAAAGCATGTCGGGTTGAGCTATTCATGTATATTTGACTACAATAACTGGTTATTTCATTTTTGCCCTCTTCTTTCTCAGGCCTACCTCATCCTCGGTTTTGGCACACCACAACCGACTACGCTTATTCCCTGATTTCCTAGGGTTCTTCACTGTACTACCGTAAGCGCCTCACACAAGTGTGAAGGCAGTTTGCCTGGATTTGTGGGAGGGGCTGAGGTCCGCCTCCAGCCTATTTAGGGCACCCCCTTTACCTGGCTCCTGCACCGTCCGAGGTCTGAGCTTTGACCCTCCCACCACTCCACTCATTCACAACTCATTTCTTCCATATCTCTATCCTTGGGTGGGCCCTCTTCTTTCTCAGGCCTACCTCATCCTCGGTTTCGGCACACCACAACCGACTACGCTTATTCCCTGATTTCCTAGGGTTCTTCACTGTACTACCGTAAGCGCCTCACACAAATACAATATATATATATATATATATATATATATATAACGGGATTAACTCACGGGATCGCCATCTCCTGGGACAGACGGGTGCTATAGGCACATAAAACACAGTCCAGTCCAAGCAAGTATGGTACAACTGGCCTCAGCCAGTTTTATTGATTTTTTCAGAAAAATTTATATTAAACATAACAGTTCAAAACAAATGAAATACCTCGCCGTCTGGCCACTACGTCTAAACAGGCAGTAGTCCCTAACTACATGGAACTGAGCCTAGTGCCCAGCTCCATCAACCAAACACACTGTTGTTTTTCACTCACCCAGCAGGTTCTTCCCAGGAGCAGAGAGAGCAGCTAGTGAGCTGTTTGCACTATTATAGCACACTCAGGTTCCAAGGTGATTAGCCACAGTTACCCTGAATACCTGGAGTGGCTAATTGGAGCAGGGACCCACCCAACTCTCCCTGCTCCAAGCAGCCAGGCCCTTCTAACCAGGTTTTTTAACAAAACCTTTGCAAAGAGAAAACCTAGTTTTCCTTGCTGTCAATTCCCTGGCTGCTTTTTAGAACGTACAGGGAGTGCAGAATTATTAGGCAAATGAGTATTTTGACCACATCATCCTCTTTATGCATGTTGTCTTACTCCAAGCTGTATAGGCTCGAAAGCCTACTACCAATTAAGCATATTAGGTGATGTGCATCTCTGTAATGAGAAGGGGTGTGGTCTAATGACATCAACACCCTATATCAGGTGTGCATAATTATTAGGCAACTTCCTTTCCTTTGGCAAAATGGGTCAAAAGAAGGACTTGACAGGCTCAGAAAAGTCAAAAATAGTGAGATATCTTGCAGAGGGATGCAGCACTCTTAAAATTGCAAAGCTTCTGAATCGTGATCATCGAACAATCAAGCGTTTCATTCAAAATAGTCAACAGGGTCGCAAGAAGCGTGTGGAAAAACCAAGGCGCAAAATAACTGCCCATGAACTGAGAAAAGTCAAGCGTGCAGCTGCCAAGATGCCTCTTGCCACCAGTTTGGCCATATTTCAGAGCTGCAACATCACTGGAGTGCCCAAAAGCACAAGGTGTGCAATACTCAGAGACATGGCCAAGGTAAGAAAGGCTGAAAGACGACCACCACTGAACAAGACACACAAGCTGAAACGTCAAGACTGGGCCAAGAAATATCTCAAGACTGATTTTTCTAAGGTTTTATGGACTGATGAAATGAGAGTGAGTCTTGATGGGCCAGATGGATGGGCCCGTGGCTGGATTAGTAAAGGGCAGAGAGCTCCAGTCCGACTCAGACGCCAGCAAGGTGGAGGTGGAGTACTGGTTTGGGCTGGTATCATCAAAGATGAGCTTGTGGGGCCTTTTCGGGTTGAGGATGGAGTCAAGCTCAACTCCCAGTCCTACTGCTAGTTTCTGGAAGACACCTTCTTCAAGCAGTGGTACAGGAAGAAGTCTGCATCCTTCAAGAAAAACATGATTTTCATGCAGGACAATGCTCCATCACACGCGTCCAAGTACTCCACAGTGTGGCTGGCAAGAAAGGGTATAAAAGAAGAAAATCTAATGACATGGCCTCGTTGTTCACCTGATCTGAACCCCATTGAGAACCTGTGGGCCATCATCAAATGTGAGATTTACAAGGAGGGAAAACAGTACACCTCTCTGAACAGTGTCTGGGAGGCTGTGGTTGCTGCTGCACGCAATGTTGATGGTGAACAGATCAAAACACTGACAGAATCCATGGATGGCAGGCTTTTGAGTGTCCTTGCAAAGAAAGGTGGCTATATTGGTCACTGATTTGTTTTTGTTTTGTTTTTGAATATCAGAAATGTATATTTGTGAATGTTGAGATGTTATATTGGTTTCACTGGTAAAAATAAATAATTGAAATGGGTATATATTTGTTTTTTGTTAAGTTGCCTAATAATTATGCACAGTAATAGTCACCTGCACACACAAATATCCCCCTAAAATAGCTAAAACTAAAAACAAACTAAAAACTACTTCCAAAATTATTCAGCTTTGATATTAATGAGTTTTTTGGGTTCATTGAGAACATGGTTGTTGTTCAATAATAAAATTAATCCTCAAAAATACAACTTGCCTAATAATTCTGCACTCCCTGTATAGGACAGGAACCTAGGTGAAATGTAGACTCCTACCACTTTCCCCCTGGTCCTGTCACATATCCTCCCCCCCCTGTTTGCACATTTTCAGGTTCAGCCAGGGGAATGGGATCTACAGCAGACCTACTTAAACACTTATTAAGCATATTCCACATTTGTCAAAACAGAGGAAAATCACACCCCACAATGACAGTATGAAACAGACTGTTTACAACCCCCACGTCATGGGTTACTTTCCTGCACGGTGTTTCAAAAGAGACTATAGCAGGGGGGTACTCTTTTGTATCCCCATGTATGCAGATGACCCCCATCTGTCTCTTTTGCAGCTTTCTAGTATCCACCAGGCTGCCATGCACAAGAGTCACTAGACTACCAGAGTCCAACAGAGCTTGAACTGAGTGTCCTTGATGCTGGGTTCAGACCTGAGCGTTCGCGATGGAGCGCTCTGTATGCGCGATTGTATGGGCGTTTGCAATCGCGCATACAGAGACAACGAACGCCCATTGTCGCGCGTTCCCGGAAGTCTATGTACGGGAACGCGCGACAAGACGCCTCAAAGAAGCTCATGTACTTCTTGGAGCGTCGGGAGTTTTACAGCGCGATCGTACGCGCTGTAAAACGCCCAAGTGAGAACCATGCCGATAGGGAAGCATTGGTTTCTCCTTGTTGAGCGTTTTACAGCGCGTAGGAACGCGCTGTAAAACGCTCAGGTCTGAACCCAGCCTTAATCACCAAGCTGCAAGTTTGTCTCTCCATATCTGGGGTCGGCAAGGCCGAGTAGGCAGGTCCCGCAAACAATGACCTCCTCCGCCCACTGTCACACTCCATAGGCTCATCAGCCAAAGGACAGTTGGCAGCCATGTGGCCCAGTCCTTGACATCGCCAGCAAACAATGTTTTTGACCGCCCAAGGCTGTCTAGGGCTAACTGGCTTAAGAGGTCTGGCTAATAGGTCAGTCTCCGTTCCTACTTTACGGCTCTCCCTCGCCCCCTTTAGATTAAGAACAGTCTTACCACGATCAGTAGACTTCTGGCTCCCTGGGGCCGGCCAAGTAGGAGAGAGGTCTTGGAGATACCCCTCGGTGTTCAGATACCACTCCACTAGGGCGACGAGCTGATCCACATCCCTGGGGTCCGCTTGTCCCACACATCGCTGTACCCGAACTGGTAGTGCACGAACAAACCAGTCCAGGACCACTCTTTCCACCACCTGAGTGGCTGTAGATACCTCTGGCTGTAGCCATTTTAAGCTAGGTGAAAAAGATGATACATTTGCGACCTCGCTGGTTTATCCAATTGGAGAGCCCAGTTGTGCACTCGCTGGGCTCTGACCGCAGATGTTACACCTAAGCGAGCGAGAATTTTTGCTTTCAGTTTTGGGTACTGTCTGGCATCCTGCTCACTCAAATCATAGTAGGCTTTCTGTGGCTCCCCACTCCGAAATGAAGCAAGGGTGTCTGCCCACTGTTCGGCTGGGAGTTTCTCTCTTTCAGCGGCTCTTTCAAAAATGGTGAGGTAGGTCCCCACATCATCCCCTGCTACCATTTTTTTGAAGGGAAGCTTGCACTCTCCTCCCCACAGAGATGAATTCCTCCCGGACATGGGGGCTTTCAGCCAGCACCGCTATCTGCTCCACCAGACTTTTATTAAGCGATTGCTGTTCTCTGAAACCAGCTTGCGTAGTCTCCATGAACAACCGATTGGTTTCCTGCTGGTTAGCATTCGCCTTTTGGAGCTGTATGTTAGCCTGGACCAGCTGTTTAAGCACTTCCTCCATATCTGCACTGTTTGTTTTATTCAGAACAGCAGACTTAACCCAGGACATAAAACCTGCTGGATTTTTTGTGCCCGCATCCTCCACCATATGTAACGGGATTAACTCACGGGACCGCCATCTCCTGGGATAGACGGGCGCTATAGGCACATAGAACACAGTCCAGTCCAAGCAAGTATGGTGCAACTGGCCTCAGCCAGTTTTATTGATTTTTGCAGAAAAATAAATATTAAACAAAACTGTTCAAAACAAATGAAATACCTGGCCGTCTGGCCACTAAGTCTAAACAGGCAGTAGTCCCTAACTACATGGAACTCAGCCTTGTGCCCAGCTCCATCAACCAAACACACTGTTGTTTTCCACTCACCAAGCAGGTTCTTCCCAGGAGCAGAGAGAGCAGCTAGTGAGCTGTTTTGCCCTATTATAGCACACTCAGGTTCCAAGGTGATTAGCCACAGTTACCCTGAATACCTGGAGTGGCTAATTGGAGCAGGGACCCACCCAACTCTCCCTGCTCCAAGCAGCCAGGCCCTTCTAACCAGGTTTTTTAACAAAGCCCTTGCAAAGAGAAAACCTAGTTTTCCTTGCTGTCAATTCCCTGGCTGCTTTTTAGAACGCATAGGATAGGAACCTAGGTGAAATGTAGACTCCTTCTACCACTTTCCCCCTGGTCCTGTCACAATACATATATATATATATATGTACATATATATATATCCAAGTAGTGAGATTGTCACGGACGGTGTACAGGAAACAAGACAATGCAACATGTATATATGACTCACTGGATCCAAAGCTAAGGAACCAAAAGGGAGACCCCTGCACAAGACCTGGCACTTTCCCTGGCTGCTCAGCCTATGCAAAAATCCCAAAGGTGGATGGTTGCATATCCACGTACCTCGACTATATAACACCTGAACACCCTACAATAGTGAGGGGACACGACCACCAGCTCCCTACACCAGACACGGAGGGAGTCAGGGTCACCTGGGATCCAGCAAACAGAAAATAACAGATAAATGTACAGCACTTAACTTAGTAGCAGACTGGGAAATAGGATCAGCATGCACACACACTCCAGGAAGAAGTATAAGCCGCCCAGTAATGCATTATGGGGAGGAATTTAAAGGGAAGCAATCAGTCCAACTACATGACAGCTGAGAGAGGCTAACGAGATGAGGAACTGAACACCACAACAAAGAAAACTCAAGGAGAAGTTTCTTTAAGGCTTCTGTCAGAGCTTCTCAGCTGTCTGGTTGTGACAGTACCCCTCCCTCTACGAGTGGACTCCGGACACTCAGAGCCCACCTTCTCAGGATGGGACCTATGGAAAGCCCTGATGAGACGAGAGGCCTTAATGTCCGTCACTGGGACCCACATCCTCTCCTCAGGACCATAACCCTCCCAATGAACAAGGTACTGAAGAGAACCACGGACAAGACGAGAATCCACAATCCTAGAGACCTGGAATTCAAGATTCCCATCAACCATAATCGGAGGAGGAGGCAAAGGCGAGGGTACAATGGGTTGAACATAAGGTTTCAATAAGGACTTATGAAAAACATTATGGATCTTCCAAGTCTGAGGAAGATCAAGACGGTAGGCAACAGGATTGATGACAGACAGGATTTTGTAAGGCCCAATAAACCTAGGACCCAACTTCCAGGAGGGAACCTTCAATTTGATATTCTTGGTAGACAACCACACCAGATCACCAACATTCACGTCCGGACCAAGCACACGTCTCTTATCTGCCACACGCTTATATCTCTCACTCATGCTCTTTAGATTATCCCGAATCTTCTGCCAAATAGATGACAAAGACGAGGAGAATCTGTCCTCATCAGGTAAACCAGAAGACCCCTCTCCCGAGAAAGTCCCAAACTGCGGATGAAACCCATATGCACCAAAAAATGGTGACTTATCAGAGGACTCCTGATGATGGTTATTCAAAGCAAACTCAGCAAGGGACAAAAAAGAACACCAATCCTCTTGATTCTCCACCACAAAACAGCGCAGATATGTCTCCAGATTCTGATTGACGCGCTCTGTCTGGCCATTCGACTGCGGGTGGAAAGCAGAAGAGAATGACAACCGAACCCCCAAGCGAGAACAGAAAGCCTTCCAGAATCTGGAAACAAACTGCGTGCCCCTATCAGAGACTATGTCTGAAGGAATACCGTGCAATTTGACAATGTGATCAATAAATGCCTGCGCCAGCGTCTTAGCATTGGGCAAACCAGGAAAAGGGATGAAATGCACCATTTTGCTAAAACGGTCCACCACCACCAGAATCACAATCTTCCCCGAGGAACGAGGCAGGTCCGTTATGAAGTCCATGGACAGATGTGTCCAAGGACAGGAAGGAATGGGTAAGGGAAGGAGAGGACCTGATGGCCGTGAATGAGGGACTTTGGCACTAGCGCAGGTCTCGCAGGCTGCCACAAAACCCTCAACCGACTTATGAAGCGCAGGACACCAGAATCTCCGAGTGATGAGATCCAGTGTGGCTCTTGCCCCCGGGTGCCCAGCAAGGACCGTATCGTGGTGTTCCTTAAAAATCTTGTGTCTTAAAGCGAGAGGCACAAACAACCTCCCAGGAGGACAAAGATCAGGAGCCTCTGACTGGGCTGCCTGCACCTCTGCCTCCAATTCAGAAAAAAGAGCAGAGACCACCACACCTTCAGCCAAAATGGGACCCGGGTCTTCAAAATTCCCGCCTCCTGGAAAACAACGTGACAGGGCATCTGCCTTCACATTCTTAACTCCAGGGCGGAACGTGACAACAAAATTAAACCTAGAAAAGAACAAAGACCATCTGGCCTGTCTCGGGTTCAGACGCTTGGCTGACTCCAAGTAGGCCAGATTTTTATGGTCAGTAAATACGGTAATAGGGTGTCTGGCTCCCTCTAGCCAATGGCGCCATTCCTCAAAAGCCAACTTGATGGCCAACAATTCCCTATCTCCCACATCGTAATTTCTCTCTGCGGAGGAGAGTTTTTTAGAGAAAAAGGCACACGGTCGCCATTTGGCAGGAGAGGAATCCTGAGACAAGACCGCCCCCACACCCACCTCAGAAGCATCAACCTCAACTATGAAGGGTAAAGAAATATCTGGTTGCACCAAGATGGGAGCGGAAGCAAAACTCTCCTTGATATTAGAAAAAGCCTTACGCGCCTCTACTGACCAAGAAGAAAAATCTACCCCCTTTCTGGTCATATGAGTGAGTGGTTTAACAATAGAGGAATAATTCAAAATAAACTTCCTGTAATAATTGGCAAAGCCCAAAAAAACGCATCAGCGCCTTCTGATTCTCAGGAAGCTCCCACTCAAGCACAGTGCGGACCTTCTCGGGGTCCATGCGAAAACCAGAAGCGGAGAGAAGAAACCCCAGAAATTGAATTTCTGGTACCGCAAACACACATTTTTCCAGTTTCGCATATATTTTATTCTCCCGCAGGATGAGCAAGACCTGACGTAAATGTTCCTTATGAGTCTTGAAATCAGGAGAAAAAATCAAAATGTCATCCAAATACACTAATACAAATTTTCCCATCAAATGATAAAAAATGCTGTTCACTAAATGCTGAAAAACGGCTGGGGCATTCATCAAACCAAAAGGCATTCTCAAAATGGCCCTCAGGGGTATTGAAGGCCGTCATCCATTCGTCTCCTTCTCTGACCCTGACCAGGTTGTATGCCCCTCTTAGATCTAATTTGGAAAATACTTTAGCCCCAACAACCTGGTTAAACAGGTCTGGGATCAGAGGAAGCGGATAAGGGTCACGAATTGTGATACTGTTCAGCTCCCTGAAATCCAGACAAGGTCTTAAAGAACCATCTTTTTTCTTAACAAAGGAAAAAACCAGCGGCAACAGGTGACTTTGAGGGTCGTATGTGTCCTTTTCTCAGACTCTCAGAGATATAAGCACGCATTACGATCTTCTCAGGTTGGGAAAGATTGTATAAACGAGATTTAGGCAGCTTGGCATCTAGGGTGAGATTAATAGGGCAATCGTACTCCCTGTGCGGGGGCAAATCCTGAACTCCACTCTCAGAGAAGACATCCGAAAATTCAGAGCGAAAATATGGTACAGTCTTAGTAGCAACCTCAGAAACAGATGTCGTGAGGCAATTCTCTCTGCAAAAGTCACTCCAACCATTTATTTGCCTCGCTTGCCAATCAATGGTGGGGTTATGTTTAGTGAGCCAGGGTAGCCCCAACACTAGAGGAGTAGGCAAACCGCTAAGGACGAAACATGACACATCCTCAACATGAGCATCACTCACAATTAAACGGATATTGTGAACTATGCCCTTTAATGATTTCTGAGAAAGTGGAGCGGAATCAATAGCAAAAACAGGAATATCCTTTCCCAAAGTGCGCACCTGGAAACCATGAGTTATTGCAAATTGATTATCAATGAGATTGACAGCTGCTTCACTATCCACAAAAATCTCACAAAAAATGCTCTTGCTCTCTAGCGCCAGGACAAAACGGGAACTACAAGCAAACTGAAAACCTTCAATTTCCACCTCAACCCTGCCAATAGTAACAGACGGAACATTTTTAAAAGATTTTTTCCTGTTTGTTTCTTTATTACTCCCAGAAAACTGCCTGAATCTCCTAGAGGGACAAACATTTGCCAAATGATTTATACCTCCACAACAAAAACAAACCCTCCCATGCGAGCTGAATCTTCTATTGTCAGAAGCAATCAACCCCAGCTGCATGGGCTCCTGCTCAGAAGGGGCTGACAGCGACCGAGACCCCTGCGCACAGAATGAGACCGCTGCACTGTCCTGGGACTGAGTATGACAGGAAGGAGATATCTCTCCTCTCTCTCTAAGACGCCTGTCAATACGAACGGCCTGAGACATAGCAGAGTCCAAGGAAATAGGCCTCTCATGAAAGGCAAATGCATCTTTCAATCCCTCTGAAAGACCATGGCAAAATTGACTTCGGAGTGCAGCATCATTCCAACCAGTATCAGCTGCCCATCTCCGAAATTCTGAGCAGTATATCTCTGCGGATTGTTTACCCTGGAATAATAGACGTAGTCTAGACTCAGCCAGAGCAATACGATCTGGATCATCATATATCTGACCCAGGGCTAAAAAGAATTCATCCACTGAACGGAGAGGCCGTGCCCCCTCCGGCAGCGAAAAGGCCCAAGATTGAGCGTTACCCCTGAGCAGCGATATAATGATCCCCAACCTCCGTTCCTCATCACCAGAGGAATGGGGAAGAAGGCGAAAATGGAGTTTGCAAGCCTCTCTAAAACGCATAAAATTCTCACTACCCCTGGAGAACGTATCCGGGAGCGAGATCTTAGGCTCAGAACAAACTCCATGAACGCAAGCTGAACCGGTCACTTGAAGCTGAGAAAAAGTCTTACGGAGATCAGCTACCTCCAATGAAAGACCCAGGAAGCGTTCAGCCAAAAGTGAAACCGGATCCATGCTTGAGACGGTTTTGGCGGCTTATAATGTCACAGACGGTGTACAGGAAACAAGACAATGCAACATGCATATATGACTCACTGGATCCAAAGCTAAGGAACCAAAAGGGAGACCCCTGCACAAGACCTGGCACTTTCCCTGGCTGCTCAGCCTATGCAAAAATCCCAAAGGTGGATGGTTGCATATCCACGTACCTCGACTATATAACACCTGAACACCCTACAATAGTGAGGGGACACAACCACCGGCTCCCTACAGAAGACACGGAGGGAGTCAGGGTCACCTGGGATCCAGCAAACAGAAAATAACAGATAAATGTACAGCACTTAACTTAGTAGCAGACTGGGAAATAGGATCAGCATGCACACACACTCCAGGAAGAAGTATAAGCCGCCCAGTAATGCATTATGGGGAGGAATTTAAAGGGAAGCAATCAGTCCAACTACATGACAGCTGAGAGAGGCTAACGAGATGAGGAACTGAACACCACAACAAAGAAAACTCAAGGAGGAGGTTCTGAAAGGCTTCTGTCAGAGCTTCTCAGCTGTCTGGTTGTGACAGAGATATAGAGTACAAAGAACCCTATATGTAGAACAAAACATCAATATTCAGAACTACTGAATAGTTTTGAGGGTTGCCAGCCCCCAGGATTTCCCCGTGTAAAGTCAATGGTCAATCAGCCTCAAGTTTTATGCAATGAAAAAAACGAACAATTAATTTACAATTATTAAATGATGAAGCAGTACACACATAAACTAGAAAATACTATAATTGTCTGTCCAGGGTTGTAGCCATAGGAGATACAGAAGTTGTGGACTCACCGAGATGGCTTGCCTGTTCAGGGTTCCTGTTGTTCTGTCTGAACAGTATCCTATGATTGTATGTCTCTTTGGATTCCTGTTCTCCATGTATTGCTTTATGCCTGGATCGCTGGTGCAGGTCAGATGCCAAGTGTATTGGGACCATCTCAGGAGGTAGTGGTCCGGTCGTTCCCCTGAGGCAAAGACCAAATCCCTGTAAAGGGGTTAAAGGCTGAACACCAGGGGAGCGCTGGAATAACATCCTTAAGGTTTGGTCCAAAGTCCAACCGATCATTTGGAATGGTGGTTCCACATCTGCCACTTATCCAACTGATCTGTAACAAAACAAAACCAAAAATGTCCTTCTGACCTAAATAACAAGATCAGTACTGTAAATGCCAAGTGATTCTTGTGGATCATTGGGGCCCAGGAGTTTCAAGTCACACCTTTGGGCCTATACAAGTGTTGCAATAATGCTCTGGGCAAAAGGTAAGTAGTTTGTGTGTCATTTGCGTCTGGCACCCTAAAGGGCACCTATCTGTAGGACATACAGTAAGTGCTTGTGACCCTGTTCCATTTTACAGAGTTGGAGTAAATGCTCAAGAAAGTTCACCGGGGCACATTCATGAAATGTATCCACTGAGGACACCATTTATGTTTTGGACTGCTTATATAGTGTTATTATACATGATTCTAACATAACTTTTGTTGTTTTTGTCCCATCTAGTAAAACTGAAAAAAATTTGTTTATAAATGCAAATAAGAGGGGCTTTCTGGCCTCTCGGTGATCTGCCCGCCTAACCGTTCCCCATTGTATCCTCTGGCCCACCTTGTAATGATCTTGCGTTATCCTCCTCAGTTCTTGCCTGCACACTTCACCACCTGGCCCAGGCATGCCACTATGGGCAGAGGCATAGACATGAGCATCCGCATGTGCTGGTTAACGCTGTGGCAACCTGCTGGGCCAGGTTGTGAAGTGTGCAGGCGAGAACTGAGGAGGATAATGTTTGACCATTACAGGGCAGGCCAGAGAATACAATAGGGAGGGGTTAGGCGTGAAGATCATCGAGGGACCTGGGCACTTGTGTGCCCTCATTTGCATCATTTTCTAAACTCGTTTTTTCAGCCTTACTAGATGGGATGAAAACAACAAAGGTAATGTTAGAATCGTGTGTGTGTGCAAAAACGCTATATAAGCATTTCAAAACATGAAAACTTGGTAACAGACTCCCTTTAAAGTGTATCTCCAGTTATAAATTTAAGTTTTCTGAAATTAGTAGTAGAAGTGAATATAAGAAACTTTGTAAGATATCTTATTAAAGAATTATGCTTCCCCGTGGGCTTCTCAGGATACTTTCTTGCTCCTTTCCTTCACTCAGCCTCTTTTGTTTAGTAGTACCCATCATTAGCCTGACATACAAAAGTCTGTGGAAAGAGAAGAAGGAATGAGGAGGTTGCTGTCGGCTAGTAAGTGGTTTATTACCTTACTCTGAACAGTGGTAAAGCCTTATGTTACTGGCTATAGTAGAGTCAAAAGTGCTAAGAAACTGCAGTTTGTATGTGTCATAAAGCAGATAAATGCTGTTACTATGACCTTCATGGCCATCGCTGTCTTGTCTGTGAATTAGGACTTGTAACTCTGTCTTCAGCACTGCTCGGGTTAATTTTCTCCTGCTCTGCAAGCTGCTGCATGGCTGTGTCCAATTGCTAATCAGCTGCTCTCATATATGCCTGGATGTTTCCTTTAGTCCTTGCCTGTGCCATAACGCTCAATAGAAATAAATTGAAGTACGGGGAGCGAGTGATGACACATAGGTCCCGACAAATGGGATGGGGGTGAAAGCAGGGAATGGAATGACAAAATACCCAAAGGATACAGAGACTATGGTGGCCCCAGGATTACAGCCATTCTATGTGATCTGTAACAACAGTAACACGAAATCTACAGTGTATTAGGAGAGATCCTGAATCTCGTACTCTCTGTTCATCCCCTTAGGTACAAGGCTTTCTACCCTGTGTATCCAGAATGCCTCCCCGGTCTTAAGAAGTTTAATACGATTACCCCCTCTCCTTGGTATAGGTATGTGTTCCAGTACCTGAAATCTGAGTTGGGAAACTGAATGGCCAGCTGTGTGGAAGTGTGCCGGAACCGGTAGGAAGAGGTTTTTGCGTCGTATATCAGCTTTATGCCGGCAGATGCGGTCGCGTATTTTCTGTGTGGTCTCTCCCACATACACCATTCCACAGGGACATTTCATTGCGTAGACGACATAGTTGGAGTCACAGGTGAAGAAGTTGTTAATCTTAAAGGGTTTTCCTGACGTGGGGTGATATATGGAGGGGCACTTTTGGATGTTGGAACATTGGAAGCAAGTCCCTTACAGAGCGACACCAGGTAGGCCAGTAGTTTGGGTGTCTTCAGTTGTTTCATTGATCCCTGCTAGTTACACAGTATCTGTTCTCCCCCCTGGGGTGTCCTTGATGTTTGTGCCCACCCACAGCCTCCTAACAACGTTTCCTTAACTAGGAGTGCACAGCATTAGTTTTGGGAAAGGTTTGGTACAGCTAGATACATCATCTGTACACCAGTGATATTGTTGTGGTCCTCCACCTCTACATGATGTATGTTTTACTTGTAAGGGTTTTTCGCTATGTAACATCATGTTTGTACGTCGCAATGCTTCCATTACATTACGTGTTACATGCTACATTAATCGTATTCTGTACATACCGCTCATTGCAAGTGATAATGAGCGGTATGTACGTGTTGTTGATGGAGGATATGCAGAGCTTTTTAAGCCCTACGCATCGCCACAGCCCTTCGGGGTCCACCCTCAGAGAACGACTCGACCGACAGGTAGCAGACTACCTCGCCTTAACTGCAGATATCGACACTCTGAGGAGAGATGAACCCCTTGACTACTGGGTGTGCAGGCTTGACCTGTGGCCTGAGCTATCCCAATTTGTGATAGAACTTCTGGCCTGCCCCGCTTTAAGTGTCCTGTCAGAAAGGACCTTCAGCGCAGTAGGAGGTATTGTCACTGAGAAAAGAAGTCGCCTAGGTCAAAAAAGTCTAGATTGCCTCACCTCTATTGATGAGATGCCTTGGGCTAAAAATGGTCCCCACGCTGCTGTATTTAAATTCTGCATGCCGGATGACTTGCGTGACTTCTCCGCCACCAACTAGGGTTCAAGCTCCAATGTTTTAGTACACTTTCTGCCTGGAAAACATCAATTTTTCCGGCCGGCTGCAACAATACCTGATTTTTCAGGCATGTGTACATGCCAAATTTTTTGGGCCTCTGGTGCTGCACTGTGGCTGTAAAACCAAAACAAAAAAAAGGCACATACATGTGTCAATTCCCCTTCATGATCTGTACCTTGTTGTGGTGAAGGGGCTTGCGTATCACAATGAAGCGACCAGCCCTATGAGTGTGTTGGCAATGTTTGCACACCCCAGATGTAAAGGTCGTTGCTTCATTGCGAACAGACCAAAAGCGATTGGCTGGATAACTTTTCATAGAAAAAACATTAATTTTCTTTGTAATCATCTAAGGGGATCATTAAAGCCTACTAGGACAACAATGGGCCCACACTGCAGAATCATTGTTTTCTGGGTCACTTAACTGTCACTGAACTACCTCAGCACGACCATAGGCTTTGAAAAACTGCCATCGCCTGTAATATCCCGAACGTGCGCATGAGCACAGTCATCACTACATCAAGATTGACGCATAGAGGAATATAATTTATGTCATGAGTGTGTCAACTATTGACAACTCTTTGCAGGTGTTTGCGGTGCATTAAACGGGGAGTTGGTCTGTCACTGTGAAGCGGGCGTAACCCTTACACTACCTGATCGATACAACATCATACCTGATCGTATACACACACTGGATGTTTTAAACTACGTTATTCCAAACAATTTAGGAATGTTAGGTGATTTATGCCCTTTATGGATTAAAACCCGACTCTGCGTCAACTACGTAATTTTCCATGGGAGTTTTGCCATGGATCCCCCTCCAGCATGCCACAGTCCAGGTGTTAGTCCCCTTGAAACAACTTTTCCATCACTATTGTGGCCAGAAAGAGTCCCTGTGGGTTTGAAATTAAATTTGCTTGCCTATTGAAGTCTATGGCGGTTCGCCCAGTTTGCCCGTTCGCGAACATTTGCGTAAATTTGCGTTTGCCGTTCACGAACTGAAAATTTTATGTTCGTGACATCTCTATACACAACCACAATGGAGTTGAAATGAAACAAACAAGATGTGCTTTAACTGCAGACTGTCAGCTTTAATTTGAGGGTATTTACATCCAAATCAGGAGAACGGTGTAGGAATTACAACAGTTTGCATATGTGCCTCCCACTTGTTAAGGGACCAAAAGTAATGGGACAATTGGCTTATCAGCTGTTCCATGGCCAGGTGTGTGTTATTCCCTCATTATCCCAACTACAATGAGCAGATAAAAGGTCCAGAGTTCATTTCAAGTGTGCTATTTGCATTTGGAATCTGTTGCTGTCACCTCTCAAGATGAGATTCAAAAAGCTGTCACTATCAGTGAAGCAAGCCATCATTAGGCTGAAAAAACACAACAACCCATCAGAGAGATAGCAAAAACATTAGGCATGGCCAAAACAACTGTTTGGAACATTCTTAAAAAGAAGGAATTCACCGGTGAGCTCAGCAACACCAAAAGACCTGGAAGACCACGGAAAACAACTGTGGTGGATGACCGAAGAATTCTTTCCCTGGTGAAGAAAACACCCTTCACAACAGTTGGCCAGATCAAGAACACTCTCCGGGAGGTAGGTGTATGTGTGTCAAAGTCAACAATCAAGAGAAGACTTCACCAGAGTGAATACAGAGGGTTCACCACAAGATGTAAACCCTTGGTGAGCCTCAAAAACAGGAAGGCCAGATTAGAGTTTGCCAAACGACCTCTAAAAAGCCTTCACAGTTCTGAAACAACATCCTATGGACAGATGAGCCCAAGATCAACTTGTACCAGAGTTATGGGAAGAGAAGAGTATGGAGAAGGAAAGGAACTGCTCATGATCCTAAGCATACCACCTCATTATTGAAGCATGGTGGTGGTAGTGTCATGGCGTGGGCATGTATGGCTGCTAATGGAACTGGTTCTCTTGTATTTATTGATGATGTGACTGCTGACAAAAGCAGCAGGATGAATTCTGAAGTGTTTCGGGCAATATTATCTGCTCATATTCAGCCAAATGCTTCAGAACTCATTGGACAGCGCTTCACAGTGCAGATGGACAATGACCCAAAGCATACTGCAAAAGCAACCAAAGAGTTTTTTAAGGGAAAGAAGTGAAATGTTATACATTGGCCAAGTCAATCACCTGACCTGAATCCGATGGAGCACGCATTTCACTTGCTGAAGACAAAACTGAAGGGAAAATGCCCCAAGAACAATCAGGAACTGAAGACAGTTGCAGTAGAGGCCTGGCAGATCATCACCAGGCATAAAACCCAGCATCTAGTGATATCTATGCGTTCCAGACTTCAGGCTATAATTGACTGCAAAAGATTTGCAACCAAGTATTAAAAAGTGAAAGTTTGATTTATGATTATTATTATGTCCCATTACTTTTGGTCCCTTAACAAGTGGGACATATGCAAACTGTTGTAATTCCTACACCGATCACCTGATTTGGATGTAAATACCCTCAAATTAAAGCTGACCGTCTGCAGTTAAAGCACATCTTGTTCGTTTCATTTCAAATTCATTGTGGTGGTGTATAGAGCCAAAAATGTTAGAATTGTGTCGATGTCTCAATATTTCTGGACCTGACTGTATATTAGAAAGTTTCTTATATTCATATGCACTATTAATTTATAAAAGTTTTTTATACTTGGAGATATGAATATGAAGTTTTTCTCTGTTGAGGGTCCCTCTGCATCCCATATGAAAAGTTGTTACCAAAGTGGACAGCCCCTTTAATTAATCTTTTTTTTTTATTATTGGCTTACATAATAGACAAGTAGAGCATTGCACGCACAGAGCTGTTTTTTATTATGGAAGATGTAGATGGACTGAGACATGAAGCATGCATGGGAAAAAAAATGAGTTATTTACAATTATTACACAACTCTCTTAAAGTAACAGGTCGTGAATCGCATGAATCTTGGACAGTAATATTTTTTATTAATCATTTGGGTATTAGTACCACACATGTTTTGTTGGCGGTGGGAGGACATTTCATAGACAGGGGCTGCTCATGCTAAGACTATCACTTCGAAATCAAACATCAGCTTTTAGATTTTAAGTCTTTACCAACCTAAAGGTTCATATACACATTAGATGACAGATGGGACCAGCTGCCTCTCTAATGTGTTATGGGGGTGTCCCAAAACTCCCCTAATGGTAGATGTTAGATGGAAGAAGGATTAATCGAACGTGTCCAGTCCTCTGCTCTCGTGAGATAAATTGCCGCCAGAAAAGTATGATAGCTTCTTATGCCCCCTCTCCCTAAAAAAAAATTGTGGTTCAGCATGCCCAGTGGTTGAAGATGCGGTCTGACAGGGTGAGCTGAGCACTCCACTTGGCTATCTCCAGTAGTCCCAGAGAGATGAATGAAAAAGGCAGCACCCCAAGGAATAACTTGTTGTAACTGGAATACCCCTTTAAGTTCTACCAATAATCTAGCAAAACTATATTGTGCTCAGTCCATCACAAAGACCCCTCTATACCTTTTTATGTATGAATATAGCTAAATGGTTTAGGACCTTCTGGTAGAGAAGATGTTCCTTCTGGTAGCTTTCCATTATGCCTAGTTAAACTGGTGGCCATGCGAAGAACTCTTCCATCTCTTGTGTCCATACATGTTATGTATGTCCAAGTATATTAGTCTGTGTATTTTAGTGTTTTCACACATTGTTTCTTCATTACATATTTTTCCTGGCGTTTTTGTTTTGTTTTTTCCAAAAAACATTGAAGTCTGATGTTACCACAGCACTGCACAATTTTAGGGTGTGTTCAGACGTTAAAATTTCCATGTGTATTCAAACGTGTACTGCGCACTACTGTAGTTTTTAAATCCAAATCATGAGAATTTTTTTTTTACTTCTCCTCTAAATAATTGTATGAGGCTACTCCGTGTGCAGATCCGCAGCATGACAGACTGCAATTCTGTGGGATCAGTCTTGGATTTCTGCGTGCATTCCACTGCAGATGCATTTGATTTTTCCATTGTTTATTTCCACCGTATGAACATATCCTTATTGTTCTCTGTGTCCATGGGGTGAAAACACAGCATGCTCTAGACTTAGTGTTTTGCCATAGACTCATGTAAAGGATAAAAAACAGCTTGAAAAATTAATGGAGGTTTAATAATAATAATAAGAAAGCCACCCAAAAATGCTTGTAAAAACCAAGCATTTACAAAAACCAAGCTTTACAAGCCCTAAAAAAGCCATACAAAAATAAGTTTTTGTGTATGTACAAATGTCTTAGACCAGGGATGCCCAACCTGCGGCCCTACAGCTGTTGCAAAACTAAAACTTCCATCATGCCTGGACTGCCTACAGCTATCAGGGCATACTGAGAGTTGTAGTTTTTCAACAGCTAGAGAGCCTCAGTTTGGGCATCCCTGCCTTAGACAACCTCACATGTCCATCCCTTCTACTAGGCTTAGTGGAAAGCTACCAGGAGGAACTTCTTCTCTACAGAACCTGGTTCATCCATGCATAACAAGGATGACCAGGTTATTTTTGTTGGGGGAATCAGTATTCAGCCCCATCAATGCAATTCTGAATGATTAGCATCATCCAAAACCAGACAACCCTCTTACATAGTTCTCTACCTTTTAAAGAAAGTGATGGATGAGATGTTTGAGTACTCGTATGCTCCTTACTTGCCTTCAAATCATTGTCAATTCAGATTTGGATTTATGATAGGACGTGGCTTCCAGACACTCACATGGGATCTGCAAAAATATATTGAAAAGCATGTTAGTGGTCTTCATGAATAAAATATTCACCAAAACCATGGTCATTTGTCTAGTATTTAGGTTTAAGGGCTGTATGACAGGTTATCTGACCAATTTCTGTCCAATCAGACCAATAGTTGGTGTTTATGACAGAAGATCTGTGAGTGCAAACGGCCTTCAGACCAATGATTGGTCAGAAAATCTGTAGGTATAATACATCCCTTATGAAATGGCTCAGATTCCTGGGCTTTACATATTATCTAAGGTCCTCACCTTTCATTTTTTGAACCATTAAAGACAAATGTTTATCTTGATGGAATAATACAAGCCATGTTGTTTTCATCAGAATTTGAACTGGCGCCATATCCAAGGATTTGGCACACGGGACCTCCTGCAAAAAAATCCCATTAATATTTTATGGACATGAAACTGACTTCTGCAATTCAAAGTATAATACAAAAGAGTCTTCTTCCATACTGGAATTACAGTATATGCATAGTAATGAGTAATGACCATTCCTATGACTCTTAGTACTATACTTTTCCAGGGGTTATTTTTTTGCTGATTTTTGGAATCGGTCTACTTAAATCTAAATCATGAGCATCCCCTTTTGAAGTAGACAAGAATAAAGCCCCGTGCATCCAGTCATATCAAGTAAATGGTGACAGCAGCAGAGGCAGAGTGTGTTGGCCCAAAATCTGTCCCTCTGTGGTGGCCAGGGCCGGCTCCAGGTTCATGTGGACCCTTGGGCGATAAATCCCAGTGGGCCCCCATGAGGCATTTTTTTACATTGACATGTCCCCCTGTGGCTCCCACACTGTATAATGACCCCCAGTGGCCCCTATACAGTATAATGACTACTAGTGGCCCTTCACACAGTATAATGACTACTAGTGGCCCTTCACACAGTATAATGAACCCCCAATTTCCCCCCCCCCCACTGTATAATGACCACCTGTGGCCCGGCATTCTGAATAATAACCCCCAGTTGCCCCCCATTCAGAATAATGACCGCCAGTCGCCCCCATTCAGAATAATGACCCCCAGTAGCCCCCACACTGGGGGAATACTGTATGGAGGGGGCTCTGGGGGTCATTATACTGAATGGAGGGTCATTGGTGATCATTATACTAAATGGGGGACACTGGGGGTCATTATATTATGTAAAGGGCCCTCACAGTATAATGACCCCACAGTGACCCTCCATTCAGAATAATGACCCCCAGTCGCCCCCACACTGGGGGTTATACTGTATGGAGGGGGCACGAGGGGTTATTATATTTAATGGGGGCTCTGGTGGTCATTATGCTAAATGGAGGGTCAATGGGGATCATTATACTAAATGGGGGGCACTGGGAGTCATTATACTGTGTAAGGGGCCCTCACAGTGTGATGAATGACCCCCCCAGTGGCCCCCTCACATACCTATCATTGCAGGGGAGCTGGTGGTCCTGTCATTCACTAACCGCAGCTCCCTGCGCTCCTTCTCTCCGGCGGCCGCTGCAGCAGTGAGCCAGGCCTGGAGGAGAGAAGGAGATGTGTAGTGATGTAGCTAGAACTGACTGGGCCCCACAGCAAATTTTAGTGCGCCCCCCCCCCCCTCCCCCCCAATGTGTGTTCACATCACGTTTTTCCTATCGGTTTGATGTATACAAATGTGCAGCACTCCACGTTTTTGTATCCTGCAGAGTCAAGTAAAAAATGCATACGTTAACGTATATGGTTTTTTACAATGGAACTGTATGGTGACCGGACGCCACTGTACGGCATCAGTCTGAGGATTGTATGGTGACCGGACGCCACTGTACGGCATCAGTCTGAGGATTGTACGGTGACCGGACGCCGCTGTACGGCATCAGTCTGAGGATTGTATGGTGATTGGACGCCACTGTGCGGCATCAGTCTAAGGCATCTGTTAAGGCATACATTTTTGGTATACATTAAATGGATGGCACAAATGGGATGTGAACCCAGCCCTAGTGTCAGAATAAGCCCCAGTACACAGCGGAGCAGCGTGGCGGAGGGGGGCCGCCATGTACTGACAGAGCGCTACCTGGTCCTGGTGGTCAGGGGTGAGGACTGTGCTTCCCAAGGATCATTTTCTACTGGGAAATACAGGGCACAGTAAAACACACTAGAGTCTACATAATATAACGCTATTAGCCCTACCCCCGAATAATAATACAATTAGGTGGTCATTTATTATATAGAAATACGTCTATGTTAGGCGTATTTCTGACACAGATTGTGGCGCAAAGGTCCTTAGCACCGCAATCTGTATCTTTTCCCGCTCATGCCAGGTCTAAAAAAGTGGTGTGGACATGGAAGGGGATACAGTTATGGCCATGCAGTTATTGGATACCACCGCCATATAGTGATAACACCACCATACAATGGTAAAACCACCATACAGTGACCGGATAAAAGGGTATAAGAGGGCACAGTACAGGGAATGACTATGGGCACTGCACAGGGTGTGGTAAGAGGGCACAATGCAGGGTATAAAGGGGCACAGTACGGGGTGGGGGGCACAGTCACATGACCCTGTGACGTTAGAAGGTCCTTATGCACATGAGATTTTAATATGAGTTAATATAAAAATACCATCTCCTCAGCTGGTACAGTATTACACTGCCGATTTTCCGAACAAAAAGCAGCGCATAATACACACCATATACGTATACCCTATTAGGTCTCATACAGATAGTTACCCCATCCCACCCCTTACAAAATTTAGAAGGCTCTAGGTGTGGCGCTTTTTTCCCCCCATAAGCATCTCCACAGGACTTAGAAAGCACATAGTACAAAGTGCAGCAGGAATACATGAAAAAAATAAAAACACCACCAAAATGCCAGTAAAAACAAAACAAAATAAAACTCGTTTAACATTAAATGTGTTCAGCAAATGCTTATAAACGTTGAGAAGATAGTGGGCAGATTTAGGGTACCTGTACATGTTGCGGATCACACATTTTTCCCCACACGGATTCTCTTGCGGAAACAAAGAAGAGTAAAAGCCTCATTCATAAGTCAGTGTTTTGGTCAGTGATTTCCATCATGTGAGCCAAAACCAGGATTGGAGCCTCCACAGACATAAGATAAGGCTCATACCCACGGCCGTGTGCCGGCCGGGCCCGTGCTGCGGTCCTCAATGCACAGGCACGACCGTGGGGCAGCCGCATGCAGATCGTGGACCCATTCACTTGAATGGGGTCCACGATCTGCATCCAACAGTCCGCACCGCAAAAAAGTTGTACTTTTTTGCGGTGCGGAGGCACGGCCAGAAACACCATCCGTGGGGTTCCAAACCAGTGCCTCTGTTCTGCATCTCAGTGATTGCGGACCCATTGAAGAGAATGGGTCCGCGATCCATGGTGCAGGGTGCACACAGCCAATGCCTGTGTATTGCGGACCCCCTGTATGCGGGCCGCAATCCGGGCAACAGCCGTGTGCATGAGCCCTAAAGGAAAGATCTGCCCCTGTTCTGTGTTTATAGCTACACCTGGTTTGGGCTGAAAATCACTGATGGAAATCACTGACCAAACACTGACTCTTTGAATGAGGCATAATAAAGTACCAGCAAAATAAATGAGATTGGATTTTTTTTCCCATACGGAAATTGACCTGCTGTTTAGATTTGAAATCAGAGGCATATCAATTCTTTTTGTGGCTCTTTTGTGCGGATTTCACCCTTTTCAATGCAAGGAGGAGATATGCGGAAAATCCGCACCAAAGGCCACAAGTAACACATGCAGTTTTTGGTGCAGGAAAGCACAGAAATCTATGTGAAAAACTGAGCAGATTTTCTGTTTTCAAAATCGCAGCTGTGTGCAGCTAGCCTTAGGCCTCTTGCACACAGGGCACCGGCCGTGTGCACTCCTCATCACGGATGCGGACCCATTAACTTGAATGGGTCCGCAAATCCAGAGATGCGGTGTGGAACAGAACGTTAGCACTGAACGGAAGCACTCCGTTCCGTGCTTCCGTTCCGCAAAAAAAATAGAACTTGCTCTATCGTTTTGCAGAACAGACGGATCGTGGACCCACGATCCGCATGCGGCTGCTCCACAGTCGGTGCCCGTGCATTGTGGATCGCAATTTGCAGTCTGCAGCACTGACATGGCCAGCACACGGTCGTGGTGCCAGGTCTAAAAAAAGTGGTGTGGGCAGGGAAGAGGATACAGTTATGGCCATGCAGTTATTGGATACCACCGCCATATAGTGATAACACCGCCATACAATGATAAAACCACCATACAGTGACCGGATAAAGGGTATAAGAGGGCACAGTACAGGGAATGACTATGGGCACTGCACAGGGTGTGGTAAGATGGCACAATGCAGGGTATAAAGGGGCACAGTCACATGACCCTGTGACGTTAGAAGGTCCTTATGGTGAATGCTGTTCAGATGCCACCATAATGAGAGGCAGAGGAGTGAGACAGGGGCCCTGGGTGGACAGGAGGGGTGGACACAGCAAGTAGGGGGAAGGGGCTCTGAGGGGATTCATACAAGAAGTCGGGGCAGGAGGTCTGTGCAGGGCAGCAATAGGAGATAGGAGGGTGAAACAGGAGCTCTGGATACATGAGGGAGGAAAGGAGACAGCAGGGGCCCCATGAGGATGAGATAGGACAGGATATGTGAGGGGGGGGGGGCAGTTATCATGGAGGCAAACTGCTTAATGAAACAGTAATACAACTAAATAGAATGAAGCAGCATCCAGCAGCCGATCGAAGAGTCCCCCCCCCCCCCCCCCTTTCCTTCTGTCCCACAGACAAGAGACAGTCACAGTGCAGACTCACTCACAGACTGTCTACACACTTCTCTGCTCCAGCTCCAGCCCTCCGGTCTCTCGCCTCAGGCAGCATGTGTCCTGTGTAGAGGGGGCGTGTCCTGTGTAGAGGGGGCGTGTCCTGTGTAGAGGGGGCGTGTCCTGAGTCTCTGCAGCTCAGAGGGCCCCACCAAAGGGGTACTGCGTAAGTGAAGTGACAGCAGTGAGAGCTTCCATCTGTATTGATGGAAGTGCTCATAGCAGCTCAGTGGGCCCCCCCAGGAGCATTGGGCCCCGGCACTTGCCCGGGGATGCCGGGTTATGACGCCGGCCCTGGTGGTGGCCATCAATAGAGGCCATTTTCTCCCCTCCTCTTCCAGTTGTCTATGAGCAGGGTGCTTAGGTGGGATGCGGGACATAGTTGAATTCAGGAGGGTATGTCGCTGGCCAGGTACATGAGTACCTGATTCTCACAGAGTTAATTACCACTTATAGCGTATTATGTACCCAGCCAGCGGCAGAGATTGGGGCTTGGGCGGCCCCCTGTGCATCGGCCCACCAGGAAATTTCCCTGTATGGTCTATGGTCAATCCGCTCGTGATACAATATCACTGTGCCCCAGACCTTGCCCTTTGTGTGTCCTTTCTTAGGAGGCACGTCCTTTCTGCTGCAGCTCTTTCCTTGTAACTGTCAAAGCTTTCTAACATTAGATACACCTGGTGGCAGAAGGATAGAACTGAGCATGTGCGACCACCTCAATGAAGTAGACAGAGAAAAAATTCAAAAAACAAACAGGAGGTGGCGATACGCAGATACTTTTTTTAATCAATAACTCAGTAGCTCTACAGAATTTTTAATTACAGGCAATTACAGATTAATTTAGTGCTGGTTTGAAATATTTAAAATGTTATTTTGTGGACCAACCCAGTTTCATAAATCTCCCCAACTATATGTAAAAATAATTTATTATCAGAGATCAAAGTCTAATTATTCTGATAAACCGTCCACTATGAAATCTGAGTTTATTTAAACTAGAGGTTTGGCAATGTATTGCAGAAATATCTGATGTCCATTCATCATGTCCTGACCGTAGACTCCGAGGACACCTGAGCATCCGCACAACAACACCACACGACAAACGACAGATTAGCATATTGATATATATACATGGTTACTAGGCTCAGTTTACACTTTAATGGCTACTGCTCAGCAGATAGTGTCCAAGTGAGTGATGGATCACAGACCGCCATCAGCAACATGAAAATGATCCACCATGAGGAAGAACTTAGGGTCAGCGCCATCCATGTTTCCATTTCACGATATGGCAGGAGCAGAAAAAAGATAAGGCCACAATAAGCTATGGGTATGACTATTTCTCAGGAGTTTTCCCATAAATGCTGCTACAGGAAAAAAGAATACAAAAAGAAAAAATATACATAAAAAAACACATGTAAAAAAAGTTTTAAAAAATTGCACTTTGCAATGCATGTAAGGTCCATGTGCTGGAGCTGATGTAGGCGTCAGCTGTAATTTACCTCAGTTTTTTTGTGTAAATTATTTTAAATGAGACAGACTGCATTGTCTCTAACCCTTCCACTAAGCACCACTCACATTTTTGAAAAAGTGGGAGCATCATCATTCATAAAAAAAATTGCTAAAAGTTTGAACCAATTTTTTTCTACTTTTGTACACCAAAAAACAGATGTTAAGCCTTTGTAAATGATTGCCAATGTGTAAAGAAAAGACTAAGGGTTTTTCCGGGTAGTGATAGTGATGACCTATCCTCAGGATAGGTTAACAATATTCGCTCATGGGGTGCCGACACTCTGCACCCCACTGATCCCCACTTCACTTGAATAAGAGTTGAGCCGCAGTAGCCCACCATGGCCACCACACTTTAAATGGCACTAGGTTTCCGGATCTATTCGAAGAGCTAGTTCCAACGCTAGAGGTTGTAAGGCTGTAAGGAACAGCAATTTGTCGGGGTGCGGGTCATCAATATCTTTAATCTGTAAAGCCCCTTTACGTTACACTTAACAAAAATATCATGCTATAGTTATTTGAACGTTCTGGTAGATCTGAGGAGCTGCTCCTCGGGCTCGGCTTAGTAAATGGAGTCCCTCTCCATCATAACATGATTATCATGGCTTACTTGTCCACTAAGCTGACAGACCGACAGAAGAGCTCAGATCGTAAACTGTATAAACCTAGACATTATCTAGAACATGTGTTTTCTTGTGTAAAATGTGGTGTTTATGACGCATACCGTATGGTTTATTGGGTGAGATGTGTAGAATATACAGTAAAACACAATACATCACATCCAACAACTTCTCCACAGTTCTGACTTCTGAGCGGCTTCTTTTTTATCCGTCTTTATTTATTTCCATGGCTTACATATTACCAACATATTCCACGGCGCTGTGATCGGAGGAAACACATGAAGAACATACAAACCAGTGGCGTAGCGTGGGTTGCCAGCACCCGGGGCGAGCCATGTATTGCGCCCCCCCCCCTCCCAACCTGTGGACACGCCCCTTTTACAGCCAATGTAGCAGTCCTATGTAACACCACAGATAACATGGTGGTAACTCTCTAAGTACAGATGATGTAGTAGATGGGTATAAGGCCCCAGAATTCAGAACATGCACCGTGTGACCTGAAGTCTGGGGCCAGGATGCAGCAGGGATGCGCCAAATTCTCAATCCACCCCCCCCCCCCCAACCCTACCGTATAACAAATATGTGTTTGGACATTGCATACATCACTACAAAATATACAGTATAATACAGCAGCACATACCTCATCCATCCAGTGACGTCTCCTGTGATGTAGACTTTCCTCAGCGTCTTCATTCAGAGATTAGACCGCCATGACACCTTCTTTCAGCCGCGTCACATGTCTGCAGAGTTTTATTAATGTTAGTTATTATTATTATATATAATGCCCCACTCTGTATAATGACCCCTCTGTAACATTAGGATATATAATGGGCCATTATATATAGTAATTATCCAGAGGGTCCATTATATATCCTAATATTACAGAGGGGTCATTATATATAATAATTATACAGAGGGGCATTATATATATATATAATATTAATACAGAGGGGGCCATTATATATCCTAATATTACAGAGGGGTCACTATATATAATATACAGAGGGGCCATTATATATTATAGTTATACAGAGGGGCCATTATATATTATAGTTATACAGAGGGGCCATAATAAATAATAATTATACAGAGGGGCCATAATAAATAATAATTATACAGAGGGGCCATTATATATTATAGTTAAGCAGAGGGGCCATAATAAATAATAATTATACAAGGGGCCATTATATATTATAGTTATACAGAGAGGCTATTAATAATGGGCCCTCTGTATAATTATTATATATTATGGCCCCCTTGTATAATTCTAATATATAATGGCCCCTTGTATAATTATAATATATAATGGCCTTCTGTATAATGTATCATGGCCCCTCTGTATAATATAAAACGGTACCCATTCTTTAAATATACTGGCCACCTCCATAGTGCCCCCAGTATGGCCCCCAGTACTTACATAAGAAAAATAAAAAGTACTCACCTCTCTTCATCACCTCTTGCAGTCTTTGCTTGGGCATCCCGACGCAGGCGGTCAGGAACACATCACCGTGCCCTCCTGCGCCGCGTCATCACGTCATTGAGTCATCTCGCGAGACCCGGCGCAGGAGGTCACGGTCATATAATCGCGATCTCCTGGACTCCTGCGCCGCTCTACTGCGTATTAAAGTTTCATGCCAGGCGGAACGGAGGGGATGGGAGCCATAGGCTTCCATCACCCTCATTTTACTGCCTTCTGCCTGGCGCCCCCTACAATTTGGCACCCGGGGCAACGGCCCCCCCCCCCCCCCCCCCGCTACGCCCCTGATACAAACTCCATGCACATGTTTCCTTTGGTTGGATTTGACTGCAGACTCCTAGGCTGAAAGCCAACAATGTTAACCGTCTATCCACCAGGCTGCCCATAACCACACAAATAACCTGCTTTGGCTACACCACTTGAGAACCTTGCATGTGTGGTACATGGTGGTGTGTTGACATCAACTATGCTTTAAGATATGGTCATGCTGGTCATGTGAAAATATGACTTCATTAACAATTCCCTTGGACTCTTTAGTATTAGGCAGAAGAACTACAGTACTATGATAGTAGCCAGGGATAACAAGGTGACCTCACCAGGACTCATCAGGCCAACTAAAACGCTTTCCTAAACCCTGCTAGCCCACAGTATTACCGCCCACTCTCATAATTGAGGAGTAGCAGGTTGCAACATGCTCCCCAACAAATTTTGATTTATGTTGTCACACCCTTTCCTACTCAGACCAGACCACCTAAACAAATTCGGACCTCAAATCAGTCCCCAAAAAATGATCCTAGACCCCCTCTATTTAATTCTTATGAAGATACTACATACACAAGCGTCCTATAGCTCCCCATGTTCATCATGTGCAGCTCCACATCAAAAACAATAAAGACTGTTCTCAATGCTCCTTTCTAATGAAGACTGCTTCCCATTCAATCTCACATATACACCATATACTCAATACCCCTTTTTTTTGCCATTCTTCTCCCCTTTTTCTTACTTTCACAGAATGACCTTTTCCAGGTTCTTCCAGTTTGTGTCCTTCCTCCTCTGTGGTGCTTGTGCAGGACCTTGCCATGTGACTATGATGTCACCAAAGATCCTTCACCTATTTTTGCTAGCAAAATTCTGCACAATCTGCTGCACACTGGTATTGCTGTGTTTTTGTACAAATTGCAGCAAACTGATTTTTAACAGAAGAAGTCCAGGTCACTGTGTAACCAGCCCACCAGGAACCTTTCCCAGCCCTAACCTTTTCTAATATAGTTGGTTGAGAGGCTTATAAGATGGGAGAAGCATGTATTGAAACCTCAACGACTGGAGCAATTGTCTTCTACTGATGTTTTTCAAAAAGTTGACATCAACTTAAACATTGTTGGTGTGTCTTAATGGGAACCTTAAAAAATACTTTACGCCATATAATTTCTACACTCAAATCAACATATGGTTGTCAGACATATTTGGCCGATTCTACTTGACGCCATATGCCTGCTTCCAATTCTACTGTGTCTGGTCTTTAGATTTCACACTCATTGTTATTTCAGATCTGATATATTAGCATGGAAGATTGTGCATTCCTTCACACAGTACATATATTTTTGGATACCACAGCTTTGGAAGTCCAGAACACTTATGGCAGGTTTGTCAACCACACATTGAATCCGTGACTTTAGTCCAAACAGCTTTTTGGAGCACCCTACAAAATGACAAATAAGATTCTCTACATAAGTGCAACCAGATGTGTTTTACTGTATTTCCATAGCAATCT
This sequence comes from Bufo gargarizans, assembly GCF_014858855.1. Classification (NCBI taxonomy): domain Eukaryota; kingdom Metazoa; phylum Chordata; class Amphibia; order Anura; family Bufonidae; genus Bufo; species Bufo gargarizans. The sequence goes on from NC_058081.1 coordinate 26,288,024, forward strand.
GGGTTACCAAGTCTACTGGACCCACGGAAATAAATACTGTTATATATACCTTCTTTGATCACAAAATTTTCTGTATCAAGTGTCCATAAAAACATGGTAGTCAATGGTGAACTTGCCACACTAGTATGGTCTGTTTTGAGGTTGACTTGCTCCAATTTGATATTCTACCATTATGTTTAGAAATATCTTAACAACAGCTAAGGCTACTTTCACACTAGCGTTCAGAGCGGATCCGTCTGCATTATATTGTCAAAAAATGTCTAAGTGTGAAATTAGCCTGAACGGATCCGTCCAGACTTTTACATTGAAAGTCAATGGGGGACCGATCCGTTTGAAGATTGAGCCATATTGTGTCATCTTCAAACGGATCTGTCCCCATTAACTTACATTGTAACTCTGGACGGATCCGCTTGCCTCCGCACGGCCAGGCCAGCTTGGAGTCAGAATCGGTTGTCAGACAGGATTCTGGTACACAGGTAGACAGAATATCACAGCTTCACTGGTAACTAGAGACTAGGAACATAATGGACCCTCCCACTAGGCAAGGTGCCTTAAAAAAACTGTAATAGCCAGCCATAGGATGGAGAAAAATTTGGACACGCGCCCTTAGGAATAGACTAGGCACAGAAGAGCAGCCCTTTAACCGAGGAGGGGGGCAGTGGACACATGGAGCTGCAGCCGACATGCCTGCAGCAGATGAAAAGCTGGATGCAGTGCCACATTGAAGTCACAGCACCTGTGCCTGCTCTGCAGAGTGAGGAAGTAGCAGGCATGGGCCGCCATCGTTAAAGTAGTCACTGGAGATCCAGAGGTGCACAGTCCTATCTGGCTATGCTGTCTATTGTAAACTCGGGCAGTCTGTTCCATTGCCAGATCAAGCTGCCTGAGTACACATTTCATATGTGGACATAGCCTTAACAGTATTTCCACTTATAATTAGACAACCCTTATAAGTGAGGTATATACAGAATGCTCAAGAAGTAAGACTCCTGGTCTACTGGCTCTTCAATCAGAAGAAATTGGAAATTTGGTAGTGGGAGCAAGTTATCCTTACTCAGTGAGAAATTTCATTGTTTTTTGTTTTGTTTTTATTCAGCTCAAATTGCCATGTACAGGGTTGTTATACTCCGCTTCCATACAACCTCCAAGTTATACAGAGCCATAATTCAGCACCCATGGCTGTCTATGAAGACAAAGATTACCTCTGTAGGGTTCCAATATCGTATGTCCAACCATGGGCAGAATGGTGGCTCAGTGGTTAGCACTGTACTTTGCTTTTCTGCCCTAGGATTGTGACCAAAGACATCTGCATGGAGTTTATATGTTCTCTCCATGTTTATATGTGTTTTTCTCCGGATACCCTGGTTTACTCTCTCAATCCATATGTGCCCTTGTATGTTTGAGATACTGAATTTAGCAGGAACTGCTGAATGGTGACAATCTCCATGTGATATTTTCCCCTACAGTCAATATGGAGATACACACGACTCCTTTATAGAAAGTAGGTGAGTAGGCCATGTGCATTTAGGTTTACCATTTCTCAAATGAGAAAGAAAACAAAAAGATAATGGTTCCTACCTTCCAGAGTAAAGTAATCACATGCTCAAAAGAACAAGGTAAATCATTCACAGGGTGTAGTTGGGATCCAACTCACATTTAGCTAATGCTCTGCAAACTGCAGACCCAGACAAGATGGCCATATATCTTGTTCATTGACACTTTGATGGTACCTGACCACAAGTGGCTGTAAATAATGCAGTTGCTCTACATGTGACCTGAATTAACCCGGATCTGGTGCACAGGTGAGAACAGATGAGATTCAGGCACACATGCAGTGCCCAAGTGCTGTGAATGCCCTATCAACTTTTGGTGGCCGATAGCTGCATGATTTTGCAAATAAAATTAAGTCATCGAATTTTCGGCCAGTTGCCCGTGCTGCAAGCTCCGGAGGAGTGGAAGAGTTTTGCTTGCAAAATCATTCATGGTGGTGGTCCTCACACTAATACTCCCTAGGACCAGGGCAGTGACAGGAGGGTACACCATTTTCTTTTCTCGGGGCTGTTGGGGATCCTGCCTGATGGTAGTTGAGATACCCTGGGCATTTTGAGTGTTGCACGGGTGCAAGGCAGGAGACTTTGCTACCTTTCCAAGATAATCACAGGTATGCAGAACTCTCAAAAATAAGTATTGCAGATCCCATGCAGAAGTGCAAATCCTACAAATGGTCGGCCAATCCATTATATAAGTGTGAAAGGTGCCGTTAACTGTTAATTTTTCCACAAGCAATAAAGTCTATAGCCAAAACGAGCAGATACCTTGCTAACACGCACGTCCTTGTGATCCTTCAGATTCTTTGGATATCTGTTCCTCCTTCCCTCAGGGACTCTCTCCTTCACAGGAATGATTTTTCTCTTGGCGAAATATTCTCTTTCCTTGCCTCCAGCTTCACAGAGGCTCATGGGCATCTGCTTCTTTCACAACCAAAGTCCAAAACAATCTAGCATCTGTCCTGAATGGAAGGAAGAGCTAAACTGAAGTAGCTGATGCAATACTAACTTGAAAGTTCCTCCCTTGGAGGGGAAAGCTAGTTCCCTCTGCTTAGTCAGGGCACAATTAACTAAACAGTGCCATCCAGCTTCTGGGAATACTTGCAAAACATAATACAAAGCAAATTAACACTATGCAAGACCCCAGTTCTGGGGTACCCCACAGGTATTATTATTATGGTACCACATAATGCAGAGTGGGAAGGTGTGGAGAACCTAAATATTTCAGCATTTCCCCATGGGAGAATGTTTTAAGCAATCTTGTGATCATCACAAAAGAATTGATCTGTATTTCTTTCTTTATGACAATAGATAATGAGGGGCACTCCAACTTTAGGAAAATGGCAGCCAGTGCTATATGAATAAATCAAATATTTAATATGGTGAGCCAATTGTTATAATAGCAGTAATAAAAACATACATGCAGTAAAACAATATATCTGATAAATCTGGACCTTAAATAAATGTAGTCCCAATATACTTCTGCCTCCAAATAATCGCAAAAGATATCGGCAATCTATGAATGGCAGTCCTTGTCTATAGCCCAACGGTGAGCTTCAAAAGAGCCAGATGGAGGGACAAACTTTCCACGGCAATATTAGCACCACACAATGTCCCAAATCTCCAGGATAAGTCCCGCTAACCCAGCCGGATAACCAGGTAGTAATAATAGTGAAGGATATCCCTTACCACATTCCGTCACCTGCTGGATCCTCAGCTCAGTTCTCTTGCCGATCTTACCCTACGCGGCGTCCCACGTGGTATGCAGTCTCTAACGTGATGTGTCACGTGATTCCTCGGCTTGGCAGCGGTGTGATGTCAGAAGCTCCCTGCGATCCTGCCTCCTCTCAGAGGATCGGACACAATTCAAGACAATATAGATAGTCCATAAGGGAGTAATCTTCACAAGCATAGATATATCCTGTAGGTGAATCCTGGTAAATGGGAAAAGGCTCACTGTCCCAACAGAACCAGACGCGTTTCAGGGTATACACCCCTTCCTCAGTGGTCTTGGGACTACGTTTATTTAAGGTCCAGATTTATCGGATATATTGTTTTACTGCATGTATGTTTTTATTATTGCTATTATAACAATTGGCTCACCATATTAAATATTTGATTTATTTATATAGCACTGGCTGCCATTTTCCTAACGTTGGAGTGCCTCTCATTATCTATTGCGATTTACTATTTTCTTCCAGAAGGTCTGGGAGGACTGGGAGGTGAGCACCCTGATCCATTCGTCCGATAGTTGGAGTCGCTGTTTTCCATTTTTTTGTCACATTTCTTTATGATGTTTGCTTGTGGATCTCTACGTTGAGGTTGCATCAAGGTGGAAGTAGTCCTACAACAGTACCATGACTTGTGGGGAATGTCATTGTTCCAGAACTGTAGCTATGCTAAGCTTTAAAGATAAAGTGGCTTGTTTGGTCTTCCCATGGCACTCAGTGCCCTTCATCATGCCCCGATTGCCTTCTCTTGCTATGCCCCTTGCGGCTCTGATGTAAAGCTCCATTGGTTCTTCTTATTAACCTGGCTTGGAAACCTAATGACATACACAATATCTCTTTAGTATCTGTATGTGTAAGGTTTCTGAAGCATCTGGTGTCCCATATAGGAGTGTTTCTGTAAACAAAGTAGCCCTAAACTCAAATTCTTCACATCAAAATACCCCTTGGCTAACAAGTATAACATTAAGATAGTGCTAAATATCCCATAGAAACATGGCATGCTCCCACCTTCCCCACAACCACATGTTGAGAACCTAGGTGTAACAACGGCAGCTGTGCACCGCTGTTCCCCTGCTTACCGCCGCGGTCCCGGGCGCCGTGTTTAATGGTGATCTGCGGCCGGTGCTTCCCATTCACTGCTGCAGTCCTGGGCTCTGTCTGTGTGGGTACTGTTGTTCTGAGATCCATTCAACAGTTTGCTCTCAGCCCTGGCCACAGCATGCTTGCTGCTTGTTTCCTGCAGCACTTCCTTAAGAGCCGGCGTGCTTCACTTCCTGGGCTTTATGGGTTTGGTCATGTGACCTCGCTGACCTATCCTAGCCCTCCTGCGCATCTATAAGTGTCTCAGCCCCCTTCTCAGATGCTTCAGTGTCAAGGTCCTTGTGTCCTGCTAAGGTTCCTGTTTTCCGCTAGTGTTCCTGTGTTCCTGACTCGTATCTGTATTCCTGGTCTCTGCTACCTTTTAGATCCCTATATGCTTGCCTTGACTCTCCTGTTGCCGATCCGGTTTGCCTGACGTGTACCTGTTGCCTGTCTGACTACGCCTCTACCTCATCCTTCAGTCCTGCACCTCTGGTACCTTTCTCAGGTATCTCCTGTTACGCCTGGAGCAGCTGCCTTGTGTGCCTATCCTCCTCAAGAGGTAGCGACCTGGTGTTCCCCTCAGGAAAGTCTATCCCCACCATCAGGGGTACTTTGAAGATCGAGGGGTTCACTTAGACAAAGCCCTTAGAGGAGGTAGGAGACGTGGCACAGTGGGTTCACACCTTCTGGTTTGTGACACTAGGAAATAGACTATCGTGTTCATGGTGACACTTGGGAGAGAATATCATGCCCACTTGCCCATTCTCTTGAGATCCAGTTAGACATAGTGTACAGTACCCAGCCCCTGGTATTTCTACTGTATACATGTACTAGTACATCTCAATAAATTAAAATATCATCAAATTCAAAAAGTGTACCTCATATATTCTATAGATCCAGTACACAGAGTGATCTATTTCAAGCGTTTATTTCTTTTAATGTTGATAATTATGGCTTACAACTAATGAACCCCCCACCCCCCAAAAAAAAATCTAAGAAATTTAGAATATTGTATAATGATTTTTAATACAGAAATGTTGGTTTACTGAAAAGTGTGTACAGGATATGTGCCCTCAGTACTTGGTCACGGCTCCTCTTGCATGAATTTCTGCATCAATGCGGCGTGGCATGGAGGTGATCAGGCGGTGGCACTGCTGAGGTGTTATGGAAGCCCAGGTTGCTTTGATAGCGGCCTTCAGCTCATCTGCATTGTTGGGTCTGGTGTCTCTTATATCCCATCTTCTCTTTGGGGGTTTAGGTCAGGCGAGTTTGCTGGCCAATCAAGCACAGTGATGCCGTAGTTATTAAACCAGGTATGGGTACTTTTGGCAGTGTGGGCAGTTGCCAAGTCCTTCTGGAGAATGAAATCAGCATCTCCATAAAGCTTGTCAGCAGAGGAATGCATGAAGTGCTCTAAGATTTCCCGGTAGACAGTTGCACTGACTTTGGACTTGATATAACACAGTGGACTAACACCAGCAGATGACATGGCTCATCAAACCATCACCAGCTTCTTTAGCCATGACCTTTTGTGGCTTACCCTCCCTGTGGAGTTTGTCAGTGACTGTCTTCTGGACGACTGTCAGGTCAGCAGTCTTCCCCATGATTGTGTGGTCTACTGAACCAGACTGAGGGACCATTTAAAGGCTTAGGAAGGCTTTGCAGGTGTTTTGTGTTGATTAGCTGATTAGAGTGTGACACCATGCGTCTATAATCAGTGATGGCCAGTTCGCATTGTTCGCCCGCGAACACATGCGGGCTGCCGTCTTTTCTCACAAGTCCGGCGAGGCACAGGTAAGCCCTTACCTGTTTCTGTGCTGCGAGCCGGTCTGAAACAAATGCGGTCAGCGGGAACAGGCAGTACCGAGAACAGCCCGATAAAGGCCCCCGGCGGCTGTTCTCGGAACTGCCTGCTCTGCTCACGCTGACCGCATTCGTTTCAGACCGGCTCGCGGCACAGGCACAGGTAAGGGCTTACCTGTGCCTCGCCGGACTTGTGAGAAAAGATGGCAACCCGCATGTGTTCGCAGGCGAACATGCGAACTGGCCATCACTGTTTATAATATTGAACTTTTTCACAATATTCTAGCCATAATCATCAATATTAAAAGAAATAAACATTTGAAATCGATCACTCTCTGTGTACTGGATCTATAGAATATATAAGGTTCACTTTTTTAATTGAATTACAGAAATAATTTCACTTTTTGATGATATTCTAATTTATTAAGATGCACTAGTATGATATATTTATGTGTTATTGATATCATTTGTTAGCCCTCTGTGGCCATCAACCAGTGCCAGGTGGCCCATTCCTGCATTAACATACTGTGGTGATGCAATGGCAGGAATCCTATAAATAGGGAGCCAGTTGGGTCGCGGTGTGGACTGGAATAGAATGGCTTTCATGTTAAGTGATGACATTTCTTTGGGACAGCGATGAGTAGCAAGGAGACCAGAGAAAGTGACATGTTTTCCATTGCAGTCATGGCTATAGAGATGGATCTCAACAGAGGATGAGAGATTTTTATCGTGGCATGAAAGTAATTAGCGCTGTGTCCCCTTGTTTCCCATGGAATGAAATCTGAACAATGCAGGGGCCGTATCCTGACACAATGAGAACCTAAGTCTTCTCTGTCACCACCAGCTTATCTCATACTACTTTTACATAACCTTCCCAGCTTGTGATATTTTAAAGGGCCCCAGAGTCGGCAGCGAATAAAATGCCATAGATATCGGTCACCATGTAAAAGCTCCTGGAGATAGGTGATGACGTAGGCATCATGGGGCAGATGTTTTCCCTAAGAACTTATCTTGACATGACCAATAACATGGTATAGCACGCTGGCTCAGTGGTTAACCCTGTTGCCTTGCAGCGCTGGGGTCCTGGCTTCAAATCTGACCAGGGCCACCATCTGCCTGGAGTTTGTATGTTCTTCCTATGTTTGCGTGAAATGCATGTAAGATCACCTATTAAACCAGGCGTACTGCCTGGTGGGGTTGGTTAAAATAATACCTACCTTGTGAGAAAAAAATACTTGTATTATTTATGCAAATGAGGTCTCCAGTGCACTGTGGGGCGGAGCCTTGACACCTAATTTTCCACTGGTGGCCACACCTATCTGTGCACTGAAGCCATCCTTTGCCTAGAGCAGGCATGGCCAACCTGAGGCTCTCCAGCTGTTGTAAAACTACAACTCCCACCATGCCCTGCTGTAGGCTGATAGCTGTAGGTAGCCTGGGCATGCTGGGAGTTGTAGTTTTGCAACAGCTGGAGAGCCTCAGGTTGGCCAGCCCTGGCCTAGAGAATAAAATATTTTTTACTCAGGAACTCTGCAACTGATCTTAACAAGGCAGGTATCATTTTAATCAGCAGGATCGGCCCCATCTGGCATCGTGTCTGGTTAAATAGGTTTGAGCCCGCTGACCAGTGTTCTTTAAAGTGTAACTGCCGTTTCATTTTTTTATTCCCTAATGGTATAGTACACCCTGCTGTATAAGTGTTTTTGTGATTTAAAATGTGATCATTTTTAGTTTTGCCTGCTGATAACTCCCACGAATGCATGCTACTGTCCTATTCAGCAGCTCTCCTCTCACAGCGGTGCCATGTGCCGTGAGTCTTCTCGGTATTATAACAAGAGACGGACGAGCTCTGGGAGGAGGACTCAGCCCTGACAGCCTGGAGCTGGGCTGGGGCAGAAAGTGGAGGGGGGAGTTCTGCTTTAGATGGTGATATCTTCTCAATGGTAGCAGCTAGTAATATCCAGCAGCTGGTCTTGTTTGGAAGCTGACAGTCCAGACTTTCATACAAGATTCATCAGAATGACAGCTCTAGTCCAAGCTACAGAGGAGAAATCACTGTTAGAAAAAGAGTCGGGAATAATCGCAGGTAAAATCTGCTTTTACTTTCAGCTTTATTCACAGCATCCTGATTTCTATCATTGATATCTTCCCCTGTACGGAACAGATTTCATTCACGCTCAGCCACGTTTCTTTTCTCGACACTTTGAAAACGTGGGTGAGAAGGTTTAAAAGTCACAAAATATAGCGTAAATATGGCATTTGTCATAATCTGCAATTTTTTTTATGTTACTATTATGGCGTAAAGTTGTTGATGAATCTTCCCCCGATGTGTACAAGAACTGATGAAACAGATGGTGTCACCCCTGCATTCAGGGGTGGACTGGGAACTTAAAGGGGTTCTCCGGGAATTAAAAAATGTTAGGGGAGGGGGATCTATGGATGGCACTGTTTAGGGGAGGGAGATCTGTGGATGGCACTGTTTAGGGGAGGGGGATCTATGGATGGCACTGTTTAGGGGAGGGTGATCTGTGGATGGCACTGTTTAGGGGAGGGTGATCTGTGGATGGCACTGTTTAGGGAAGGGGTGGGGTATAGAGAGAAAGGGGTTTGGCCTTGACAGGAAGGGGTGGGTCAAATTTATATTAGGGGGGTGCCCGAGTTTAGTCTCGCCTAGGGCAGCACA